>NC_050597.1:5165000-5310000 GCF_013368585.1 Megalops cyprinoides
GTCTTTGCTCAGTATGGAGTGTTCAAGGGCATGTTAATTTTGCCAAAGGTTCCGTTGTGTATTAATTGAAGTTTCAGCCGATGCTCCGGAGGATGACACCAGCAGCATTTTGATTACAGATTTTATCCATGGATACGTTTTCATTATCCCAGCCGCCCGTCCGCCCCGCGCGGTTTGTTGGAATCGTGACCTGCAGCTGCGTCTCGGAGCGTCAGTGTAAACGCCACCGTGTTGAGGCACGACCCGTGCCTCCGCCTCTCTTACATCAACAATTAATGGGGGTCCTTTGTCCCCCCTGAGAAGGGCCCAGATTTATCATAGCACTAATAAAGCATTGCACACAGGTGACCAGATTTTGCACAGGTGGCCCTGAACAGGTTTAAAAACAGTTTCCTCTCTGATTAGTGCTGATTCAACACAATCTTGAATGGCCTCCAAGTATGTTTGGATAGGCCTAGAAATAATAAGAAATAAAAGAATTGTGTCTGATTCAGCCAAACATGTGGCTCTGTGAGCACATAGGGTATGGGAAGGCACAAGACATTCAGTGTACCCAGCCTTCACATATCAGGAATTTTCCAATGACTCCCATTCATCCATACAATCAACACACATCAGCGTTCTACTGCTAATAAGTGATTACACATGAATCACAAAACCAGATTCTATCAGATCTTGTTATTAGTCATTTTCATGAAAAAAACAAGCCCTCTAGTGGAGCTGGGAGGAAGTAGCAGATTTGGATATTTCTTTATTGAGGAGCTATATGCCCTGTTGTTTGTTGTCTGATACCCCATGTGATGTTTTAATAAACCTCAGCTCATCGCCAGCGAGCGGCAGGGCTCCCTTTTAAAGCAGACTGCCCCGGTGTGGTCTCTCTGCGGAGGCTGACACGATCTGCATGCGCAGGACAGGAGGAGCGCTCAGCGATGCTGTCTGTTCGGTGCGTCAGAACGCCAGAGGAAAAACGGAGCTGACAACCAAAGGCTCCCTCCGTGGGAGGAGAGGCCGGCTCTTCAAGGGCCCCGTACATGCCTCGTCGACGTGCGCCCGCATTATTCACGGGACGCCCTCTTTGAGACTCGCGTTTCGGCGTGACGAGCCGAACCGAGGGTGTCAGCTGCCCTCGCAACAGAGATCGCGGGCGAGATTTCCTCTGGAAACACGCTTCCTCTTGCATTTTCCCCGCTGTCACTTCCTGAGCTAACGTTACGCTATCGGCGAGCTCATACTTTGCTATGTTTCTGCTGTGGAATGCAGCCCCCCCCCCCCAAACAACTATCCCTACCTCATTTTTTTCTTTTTTTTGGGGGGGGGGGGGGGGGTTGCTGTGTCATTACATTTCCTGTCAGATCCCTGAATCATTTTCGGACTGCATTCTTAATTTCACAATTAACAACTTTCTAAGTCTGTCCTGTGCAAATCGTATCCCCGTCATCATGAATATTTAACAGCGGATAGAATTCTTTATTTATTTTCCTCTTTAATGAAATTGTTAATGCTGCTAATTCCACTCCCCCTCCCTCCCTTCTCCCTTCTTCTCTAATAAATAATAATGGCGGGGGTTTGAATGTAGATAAAACTGACTCGTTTTCCCACCAGAGTGGAAATCCTCTCTCAAAGTTGCGCACAGAGGGCCACTTGTGTTGTGATGATGTCATAGACCTGACCTGCTTCGCTCCCACAAAAGCTAAGGTATCACTCGCTGGCCAAGCACAATACCTATTCAACCAGGCTGCTTTAATTCTGCGGCCTTTGGAACAATGTTATTATTTGTTTCAGAATTATAAAGCTGGAGGTTTTGCAGGAAACCTAACAGACAAAACCTTTATGTGGGACTGCCTGAGGCACCCTAGCGGTATAATCCTTTTCCATTAGCGTTTCACTGCTTTTCTTTTACAAGCACAACAAGGGCCGTATTGCAGGGTCACAAGCCAGCCAGTTCAACTTTATCAGAATGTTCTTTTTAAGGTAGTGTTTGCAAACTGGATTCAAATGCGTTTTAAAACTGAGTTAATTTGATTTCTGCCACTCTTACAACATCAACAACAACAACAATAATAATAATTATAGTAATAACGCATGAAAAAGCACAGTAATGTGTATTGTATATTTCAGGCATCTGTGAACAGGGTTTATTGGTAATGGCCTTCCATAAATCAATTAAATGAAATCAAAGTTTATTCAATATTAGTGCATTTTATTAAATTTTAAACAATAGCATCATACATTTTTTGATCAGGGTCATACAAAGAATGGCGATTGACAATTTCACAAAATTTTCAGTTTTTACATAAACATTTAAAAGGGCAACAAAGCTAGCAGTTAGCAAACAAATATATACATGAAAATAAAATGCTAGTACGGGAAGCACAGAATGATAAAAAAGGAAGAAGAAGAAGAAGAAGTAAAAAAAACAGCATTAATGTTTGAAGCAGGTCCCAGAGCCTTACAGCAGACGGGGTGAAAACCTTCACCGGCAGCAACAATGTTAAACTATTATGTTTGTTTATTACAAGTCTCCAGGTTTATGGTCCACAGTATGAAAGCCGATGAGGGGCAGGCCATCAACGCACACGCTATCTGTGTGTGCGGCTCCGTGTGTATGAATCATTCCAGGGCAGTTTTAGTCCTCATAAAATATTCATTTTGGTTGTGCAGGGCCCTGTAATTGCCATCGCTCACCCTGAATTATTTATACCTCGCACAGACTGACAAAGCTTTGCCATACGGCCCGAGATGAATCACATACAAGAGCCTCTGCTGCCAGCCGCGTTATAGTTTCGCGAAAATCTGGCAACTGCGACCGGTCCTGGCGACCTCGTCTAAATCCGAGCCTCCTTTTAATTTGACATTTTCTTTTCCTCTGCCGTTGTGTCTTCCTGGGCCAGTCAGGCAGGGGTACCTCTTAACTTTAAGCTCTGACCCGACGTGCATCACAGTTCTCTTTTTCCTTGGGAGGTATAATGTCTTCACTGCACAAGTTTTTTTTTTATTTTTTTTTTTAAAAAAGAAGCTTGACAACTGTGTTTCAGTTCATATATTATACATTGGAAATAAAATAATGCAAAAAGGCCCAAAATGCCCATTGGACATAGATACACACACGCACGCACGCGCGCTCACTTGCATGCACGCATGGGTGTCCCTGCCTCTGACCTCTGCAGCACAGACCAGCGGGCCCTCACCAGGGTGGGTGGCAGCCGCCCGTCTGGCCAAAATGGCCCGGTGGTGCCTGATCGCTCCACGGTGCCAGGCGGGATGCTGTGTAAGGGCACCTTCCCTGCTCACCGCCTCCCAAATGCTGCTGTCTGCATTACCTGCTCGCTAGCATGCTAACTCCAGCAAACGCTTGTCTACTTTTTCACTGATGCCCCACCAGCTACACAGACGTAAACCAGCTGCTGCCTGTGAGGCCCTGACAGTGGTGTGAGGAAATATGAATATAACTGATGCAAAACGTAACCTATAGCTAAGCATTTTCCAAATAATGTAACTAATCCACGGTCAGTCTATGAGTTAATACACGTGGCAGTCTATGAGTTAACACAATAGTAATAATAATAATTAACAATACTATTACTTATAGCAATATGTTTTCTTCTTTTCTTGTTCTTCTCATTACTATTAATACTACTGCTGCTATGACTTGTTGTTTTTATTTTGCTTCACTACCCCAAACAGCACGTTTCCGCGGAGCAGATGTGGTTTGATGTATTTTGGATGTTCATTCTTGTGCGCGTTTGCATAAATATTCCTGTAGCTCTGAAGTGCAGGTTTGTTGACGTGCAGGAGTAATGAAGATGTGAATGGGCACACATGTGCCCTGGTCATTAGGATGCTTTACCTGCATTAGAACTAATGATTGCCACTCAGAGCTCCTCACACATTAATCATTTATAATATTTTAATACGTTTTTAATCAGGATCTGGAAGGCAGGAGACTCTGACGAATTCTGCATTAGCTCAAGCTCCATTAGGAGCGAGCTCTTGCTTGATTTGAACTGTGTGTTTCTTTATTAATAATTAAAGTCTCTTGAAGATGACTATTCCTAATTAAAGCAGTGTTGAAAAAAAAGAAATTTGGGGAGCATTTTATATTGGAAAGGAATGTCAAAAAAAATCAAGCAGAGAAATACTGTTAATCCTATCCCAAAAGCAAAGATGTGCTTGTATGTGACCTGTCAGTCTGTCTGTAGCAACACGGGCCTCTCCAGACTATCGTTCTCCGTGAGCACGAGCACTTGATCCTCTCACAACCTATGCGTCCCTCCCCCCTCAGCTCCGGCAACAAACAGCCAGGCCTGGCCTTGATGTGAAGCGACTGATGCTGGCGTTTTTCTTAAATAAGGAGCTCCATGATCAGAGCTGGCAAATTGAGCGCTGTCCAGAGGGATGGTGGTGGAGGTGGGGGGCTGGTGTTGGGGGGGTTGGGGGTTGGGTTGTTGGGGGGGGGGAGTTGGGGGAGCTATTCTAATGAGCCCAGAGCCAAAGACAAAATGCAGGCTGATCGACAGGGAGAGGAATCTGGCCGGGAAATGATGTCAGTGTCACGCTGCCCATTACAGAGAAAGAGAGAGGTGAAAGAGAGGGGATGGAGGACGTTTAAAACAAGTCCAGCTAATGCAAATACACTGCTTCATTCTCCCAGAGTCTCCCCTGGCCTCATGCACTTGCCACTCCGTTTAAGCAGTTAACAGTGTGATCATTCAAGAGGCAAAAACAGACATAAAAACCACAGTATACACAGCAACCACAACAAAACCAATGACAATAAAAGACATTGTTCAGTTTTGTACAAGACTTGTATAGTCCTTTCACTTTTGCATTTGACAGGATTTCTTTAAAATGAATGTTCCACATGGTTCCATGGCTCCATATTACAATAATAGAACACATTGATATAACAGTGGTTAAATATTTATTATGATATTCAAAATTTTAACTGATTTAGTACAACTACTGACATAGAATATCAATTAAATAGTAATAGTAAATTATTACATTATTATTATTATTATTATTATTAGTAGTAGTAGTAATAGTAGTAGTAGTTGTAGTAATAGCAATAATAATAAAACTTCTGTAGTCAATTTCTCATACCTGTCAGCTTGTGATCCTAAATCTACTGGTAGAAGAAGAAGCAGTGGATTTGTCCTCTGCTGATCTGTGCTGGCGCTGATCATATTAGATCTCCCTGCTTCCCCCTCTCTTTCTGCTCAGGAATCATGTTAGGGATCATCTATAAGTGCCCCTTGATAGCAAACACAGAAAATAGCCAAGAACAGAGAGGAAAATGTAATACAAAAATTCAGAGATAAGACTCTTTGGAGAAATGGAGAGGTCTTGAGGCATTGCAGATTGGGAAGGGTTAATTTTCTAAACCTAAAACTGTTCGATAGGGAGGTATTTGACAGGCGATAAAGAAGCGATAGGATCAGGGAACTGGGTCCCTTGTTGGCTGTAGTGCAAATATTCTTAATACCATGTGGTTCCTACCACAAAAGCAAGTGAAACACTTCCAGTCCACTGAAGAGTGGAGTGCCATATCCCAGACGAACACCAGAAATGGCTGAACTGGGAACATGGGCAGGAATAGTATTTGAATCCCTGCATGCGTTATGTGCCACACTATGACATGCCAGCCTGTAAGACTGTTACCTATCTGTTCCTATTTGAGTGTCCTGTTTTTTTTTAAAAGGGGCACACAGAGTGTTCACAAAGGGCCATCTGTGCCCTGTTGTAAAAATCTGCCACCCTGTCTCAAAAGCCCAGGACGTCATGAACCCATTTGGGGGGGGGGGGGGGGGGGGGGGGGCATAACCTGAGATGTACAAGAATTTAATAAGATGGGTGTTAAAGTAATTTGTCATGCCATATTTGAAGGATAAATCCGACTAATGGAACAGGTTTATTTATTTATTTCACACCAAGCATTTATAGCCCTTAAGAATGTGGATTGCACAGGGTGCCTAATGGCAGTGCTGGTGGGAATGGCGAGGACCTGACTTTAAGACCGGTGCATTTTGGAAATCCAATATGTATTGACCTGTGTACTATCTCCATGTAGAGATCTTATGTCAGCAGAATGTAGTCTTGTATTGGAAGCGCTTATTACAGGTTTTTTTTTTTCTGAGGGAAGGACGTTGTCTCTGAAGCGGCGGGGGCCCCGATCGGCTAGGATTGCTGGGTAATCAATACCCCCAGAAACTGATGGCCCTGCCTGGAAAGCCGTACGCAGCTGCAGCCACTGCTTTCAGCGGCTCTGGCGGTAATTACCGCGGGCTGCTGTGAGCGCTGACCACTCCAGCAATCACCACACTCCTCTTTACAACTGGGGTTTGTGTGGAGATTTTTAGCCATCTGTCGCTGTGTCTCTCCACTACCGTACTGTAGGTTTACTATGCAGGCGAACATGGAGAGAGAGAGAGAGAGAGAATGTATTCCTCCTGCCAAAAAAATAAGCACAACAAGAACAAAATCTCATGAAGCTTTCCTAATGGTAATTTCAGACAGATTAACCTTTTTTTTACATTTTATAAGGCAACCTATGTTGAACGGTGTTCCCTCCTTGGGCCAATGGTCTCAATATGTTTTTGCAGAATATCTTAATGTAGGTGTGGTGTAGTGAATATGCACGAAATTAAGAAGGAGTCTTACTGTGAGTGGTCTTTCTCCTGTGTCCTCCTCCCTCTTACCTCACTGTACAGTAATATGCTTCATCCGAGTCGTCTCCTCTGCTTCTGCAATGAGTTTTAAACAAGGAACGTGTCGAAGAAGGGTGAAAGTGTAACACCAATTACACAGGCCACCAAAATGAAGAATAATCTCTGTATTTCATTTGTTTATTTTATTCCTCTTATATTTGATGACCACGTAGAGAGAAAGAGAGAGAGAGAGAGAGAGAGAGAGAGAGAGAGAGAGAAGGAAGGCCTGCACTTTTTCTTTGACGTTCAGCACTAGAAAAAAAAAAAAAAGATCTGAGGCTGAAGATAAGAGGGCATCCCGAACCTCAAATGACCAAAAGTTCCCTTTTTCTCCTCAATTACACGGTCTGTGAAGCTGGGTGGTTTAAACGTCAAGCCCCATGCATTTCTAAAGAGACAATCTATTCCTCCTTTGACCAGAGGGGAAAGAAATCATTATTACATGATTAGTGGCTTCAGTTAGGTGGAGAGCGGTGGTGGAGTGCGTGGAGGTGCGGACGCCTTGTATTAATTACCCAGAGCCGCTCAGCCCAGATTATTTTATCAGTGATTTGTCGACTTCAGAGCCGTGGTGTGAGATAAAAGCTGATAAGCTCTTAGTTCCACGGGCAGACATCAGACGGAGAGGGAGAGGGAACACGTCTTTCCTCTCCTCTCTTCATCTCTCTTCTTCTTTGCTCTGTTTCGGTGACAAACCCGAGTCACTTCTGTTGTAACTGATCACTGCCTGGGCCAATTATTCTCCATATTGCGATATATATGAAGGTGCATCTCCTTGGCTTTGCAGAGCTGTAATTAGATATGCTAATATTCCCCTTTATTGGCCCTGATATTGCTCGACACCTCTTGCCATGGCGCTAGTCACCAGAGCCCGGTGGACTGTCAGAGAGGCTGATTATTGAGAAGGATAGGTTTAATAAAACGTAATTGCCGTTAATTTTTCTCTCCCCTCCCCCCCCGTTCGCCTTTGCCGACATCTAATGTGGCAGACTCCTTGATATTTCATTAAATTACAATTAAACGGCCTCCTTTGTTTCAGATCGTCCTGAACAACACCGCAAAGTTCTGTAGCCCCTTTTTAAAAAGAAGCCGTTTGGTCATAATTGCTTCCCGACTCACAAAGGACCAATTTAAACAGTGCCCATGTAGAATTTAAACAGCCCTTAATGTAATGGATATTACAGCGGAGCCTAGGACTATAATTAAAATGATTTTGATCAGATAGGAAGAGAAGCTTTAGTTAATCAACTTCATAAAAGTAAAGAGAAATGAACTAATTCATTGCTTTAACACACAGAATTTGAACTGAGTCTAAATTAGTGGGGCAGACTTTTTTTTTATTCTTTGCACGCAAACCTTTATTAATTTGGTCAGAATTACACAACTGTGAAACAGTGGAGATTGCAGTTTAGCTACATCACTGAACGAGCAACTCATCATTGACAAAGTCTGAAAAATGTTGCCACGGTAATACATAATTTATACAGTATTATAGAAAAGTAACATGACAAAAGCAGACAGTGTTTGTATGGTGATATATGAGGGGGATGTGTGGCAGAGTGGAGTTCTTTAAGAGTACAGCTTGTCAGAGGGAGTTCACTGCTGCAGGGCTTTGTTCAGTAATCTCCTGTGATGTCAATAGAAAGACTAGATTCATTGCTAAAAAGCTAAGCTTACACTCTTGACTCTTGAATCAAAACAGCAAACAAAAAATGCTTCTTTTTTTTTTTCTTTTCCTCACCTCTGAATTCTTTCCCGGGTTTTGTGGCCCGCTCTCTCTGCCTGAGCAGAGCGGGGGAGATAAAGGCTATATTTCAAGCTTGATTTACTCAGATCCCTCCTGCGAAAGATTACGACTCTTTGGGGAAATAAAGATGGGGTCAGGAAATTAGAGTCCGTAATGGTCATTTTGATAATGGGCCAACACATGCAACCGAAAAAACATACTGTACACAATTAAATGTAATGCCCTAATGACAAGCCCCGATTTTTTATGGCCTCTCTGGATCCACGGTGACAACGTCTGTGCGGGGGCCGGGCGGAAAACAACTCTATTGATGCGGAGACCAAAGATTTCCTGACATGCAAAATAAAACATTTTTTTTACCTCTCCTTCTCTTCAGACCTATCAGAGGTGATGGGAGCATTGAAGGCTCAGGGAAAAAAAAAATCAACATTCGAAATTTCTGATGGAGTTGTGGAAGAGGGCAGGGTTCAGCGAAAGTCATTTCACATGCTAATTCATGGAGCTGGCCGAAATGCGTTTGGAGACCAGGGTGGCTTCATTGCAAGAAAAAAAAAAAAAAAGAAAATGTGGAACTTGTGTCTTTTCATTGCTTTCAGGTCTTATGTTTGTCAAGTGAAATACACTTGCCAGTCTTATAAAATGCAATCTGTAATATGTTATGGCAAAATCGACATTTTGTATTTCAAGGAAATCAGCAGATCTGTGTGTAAAGCCCACCATGAAGCTAGGCCAGTGTTGAGTTAATATTTGCACAGGCTTCCGTACATAAATACATTCATACATACGAAAGGGAACGTGGAGTGAGATTATATTTGACCATATTACTGCACTGTATAAGACATCTTTCACAAGAAATCAGAAAGGGAGGCTAACAACGGTATGTAAATGTATTTAGGGAATCCACAGGCAGCGATCTTAAAGTGGGGTTTGGATTTGTACCTCAGGGTGTTGTCAGTCCTGGGGATATTCCCCTTGATAGACAGTAATCTGTCTCTCTCAGTAGTCCTCTGGGTGATAAGCCCCCCATCTCTCTGTATTTTCTTTTCTTTTTTTTTTTTTGGATGTGGAAAAAGAACATTTTAAGTGTCTCTGGTAATACAAGGTTTTAATGAAATCAGGGGCGTGACACAAGAGTTAGTGGAGATCTTACATGTGAAAGTCAGCAGATTACGCCACGGAAGGGGCTTGCTGTAGCAGCGCCCTGCTCTGGGTACCTCAGACATGACATTTGTTCAGAAGATTAGCCAGGTTGTAATTTGTGGCGTAATTGCCCTGCGCCGAGGTCCCAGAAGTGAGCGTATAATTGCCAGACAGGACTATAACTTTACGATGTGCTCTCACCTTGTTAGGTCCTTCTGCCTGATGCTCCTCAAATGAGCCCCGGCCGCAGGTGTAGCTAATTTGCCCCCGCTACCGAGCGTGTTAGCTTTAATTGCGGAGTAGTTGTTAGGAAAAATAGGTGGGCGGAATATCAAGTGACTTCCTGTATGTCTGTAGCAGATGGAGGTCTAACAGCCCTCTGAACTCTGTTCTGAACATCAGGTGAGGGTGAAGCTCTTGGCTGCTGAGGCCGCTGTTGTGCAAGGGCTCGATTAATTTATTATTTTATTTTAATAAATCTGTAATGCTTGTATCTGGATTTCTTCTTAAATGCTTAATGTGTGTGGTGTCCACATTGGAAAATTTAGTACACATGCATAGGGGAGTGCTGAAATTATTAGAGTATTTATTATTTAGAATGGTGTAGTAAATCTCATTTGGGAATTTATTATTATTATTATCATTATGCCTTTATCTGACCTGTTTTTTCTTGCCTGATTGTTGAAACGTGGCTTTCTCCTAACCCAAGCTCCATGTCTCGTGCTTTCTTTCAGATTCTTTTTAAAATTCTTCCTCAAGTGCAATCAGAACTGCCTGAAGAATGCAGGAAACCCCCGAGACATGCGCAGATTCCAGGTAATTTGCAGTCACGCAAAATCACCTGCACCCACCCCTGAGCCAATGGATGTGCCTCTTCCCCACTGCCCATCCAACCCCCAGCCCCAATGGATCCACAGGCCCTCTCTCTCACCACAGGACTGGCCAGTGCTGGGGAACCCCACCCCCCCACCCCCCACTTCCTCCAGGACTTGCAGATGTTTTTAAACAGGCTGAAGGCAAGGCCGTGTGGGCAGCCCTCATGCCACAGGGGGTCCCTGCGGGAGATAGAACTGCAGCCATTCTGTTGTTTTCCTACTGAAAGCAACTCAGTTGCTCTAAGTGGGTGGCAGGGGCCCTGATCTATTCAGGCTGAGAAACCAGCCTAGGCATAGCTCTCGGTTTAAGAATTACATTAAAAAAGGGCTCTTTTACACTCACACACACACACACTCTTCTATCAGGGTTCTGTTTGATAAGTCAAAGGAAAGATCTGATGTGAGGAAATTTAGATTTTTTTCCCAACTTAATTTAATAAACCATAAACCACAAAAGTGCGGTAGGATTTAATAAAAACAATCCAGGATTTAAGGAGGTACAATCGGCTGCGGTTACGGAAGCGTGTCGTGCGACTTCATGAAAGCGCCGAATGGAAATGCTTGAGGAGAAGAGAGGAAAAGTATCTTTTCACACATGTAGCGGCAGAATAAACTCAGGCCCAAACTGGCAGCACACATCTGTGGTTCAGTGTGCAGCCAAAAAAGAGACATGTGAGAATAATTCTGACGGTGTTTGACCGAGCCAAGCCCACCATGCTCCAAGGAGAGAGAGAGAGAGAGAGAGAGAGAGAGAGAGAGAGAGAGAAAGAGAGGGGGAGAGAGAGAGACGCACGCACAGCTCCAGCTAGACTTTGCTGGATGGCTCTCATTTTTCATACATCAGGGTTGCGAGTGGCATTGGTGGTATTGATCCCTGAGCGGGGGGCAGGAGGTCAGCGCTGGAGTGAGTGGAAGTGTCCTCTTTGTCTCACCAATGAGTAGAAGAACCATCAGTCACCGACCGCTGCTGCGGTCAACAACAGAGCCACTCGTCACAGGAATAAGGACTTCTCCTGGTCTGCCCGACTAATCTCCCCGCCTCCCCGAAGGTTTAACTGGACTTAACAGTGGTGTCAAGCCCTCGGCAGCGTTTTCAAGGGCCTGCACTTCCTCGGTACCTTGCAGCGGTGGCCTGTGTGGAGGGAGAGAGCTTCCACTGCCATTCAAACCGCGCAATGCTCCCTTTATCCCCGACAGCACTCCACTGAGCTACAAGTGCTCCAGTCCACTGACTGGGATCTGCTCTTACCTGCAGAGAGCTGTCTTAAAGGACATCACTCCTTTTAAAAAAAGGGGCTTCTTTTTGCTATGCATTTGCTCTCTATACAAATGAAGGCTGCACTTTGTCCCAACTTTGAGCTTGGGCTTCTTTTTTATTTTTTGGCAAAAGTAACATTTGCTTGAATAGCAGTTTTATTGAATAGAGGCCTGTGTGCAAGACATTTGATCACCATCAAAGAAATTCAAGACAGAGTGAGAACGTGCGTGTGGCAAAACATCATCAGAGCAACAACAACAGTAGCCAATAATAACTATCAGCATCATTGTCATCATAATAATGATTGTGATAACAATTATTATAATCACAATGACAATTATAAACATATGAATACAAGGCCAAGGGCTATAACAAACAGGCCCAGTTGACTTCTTGCACTTCCATTTTAAATACAGTGCCCCCCCCCCCCTCCCCACTGTGGGTCTCCTGTCTGAAATGGACACACTGCCATTTCCAGGATATATTTCGCAGATGCTGCGGCCGAGGTGTTTCGTTGGCAGGGTCGTGCGTTCTGTGTAGCCCCCCGTTCCAGTTACTACCTCAAAGCAGCTGGGGACGAGAGGGGCTGCAATCCGTCACCCATGCACGACTCTGAGTCCTGGACGAAAAAATGGAGCCCTTTCCCATACACAAGAACCCACTCGGGCCAGTCGCCCTCAGAACAAACCTGAGAGAAGCACACTTTCCCCCTGACTGAAAGCGTTTTCACTGTTCATGTGCAAAAAAAAAAAAAAACAAAAAAATAAAATACCAAACATTACATGCAATTGTGAAAACTGACCAAGAGGGGTGGGGGTAGGGGTAGGGGTAGGGGGATATCATTTACTAAACAGAAAAAGAAGAAGCCTGCTAATTTATTAATGAGTTTCTGGTCCTGCTGAAAATACTAACAAGCCCCTGTTTGAAGATAGTTTTTCAAGCGCGTCTATGTCTGATTAAATAAGCTGACTGGATCAATAGAACGATAGATCGATGGAAATAGCAGCTATAAAAACACTGTAGGTGCTGTCTGAGAGAACAACAGTGGGCTCACTGAGCTTAATCTGCTGTCTTAATATGTGGATTAACTTTAATTTGAAGTATCTGTTGTTGAAAGTAAAAAAGAAAACACCTGTGGTATGAAATGAGAGGCTCCTGTGAGTGGCAGGTATTAGCACCTACACCAAAGAACCCCTGACTTAAGAACCCCGCTGAGACAGTTCCGTTTCCATCTGTACATCTATAGCTGTCATACCAAGCTTCTCTCATCCTGGCAAACATTGTTCACGCTCCTACATCAATTAAATAACGCTGGTAGTGATAAGTGATTGATTTATCATGATCACAGAAGCACGTTCGCTTTTTACAAAGCGTTTGACATAGAGTTGTCTTTGACACTTGTGGACGTAGCACATGGTTTTTGAAATACAAGGCATCATTTAGACACACAGACAGACTGATTTAAATCGTTAACAGTACAAGTGTTTGGAGGAAGTCTAAGCTTAAGTGGATACAGTTGTGCTTTGCTCTTCAACGTGTGAGTTCTTTTTTGTTTTTTTTGTTTGATATAGTGCTGTAATTTAAACCCCCAAAGGAAAAAGCAAAGGAGCCTTCATGTTTGAAAATCAACAAATCAGCTGATGACAACTTCATAATACACAGCATTATTTTAAACCAAACATTTTCAACTAATTTGAAATGTGAACAATGAGTTGGCTCTCAGAATAGTAATAAATTGTATTTAAGTGTTCCAAAATGGTGCTGTCAACTGTTCTCCTGTAGCTCACACTTCAGGTTAACATGGTGTTGGTGTCTAAAGTCACAGATCACCCTGCTGCATGGGGAAAGGTAGCTATGCAGATGAGCTTCATATTTACATTACATCAAATTATTGCCATTTAGCAGACACTCTTATCCAGAATGACATAGGTTACAATTTATACATGTTATTCATTTACACACCTGGATATCTACTGAGGAAGTTCTGGGTTATTTAGCTTGCTCAAGGGTACAGCAGCAGCGCTCCAGCAGGGAATTGAACCAATAACCTTTTGGTTACAAGCACTGCTCCTTACCAATATGCTACACTTCAACTGAATCACAAATTACGATACAAGTCTGTGTACGGATGACACGGGCAGTACCTGATTGTGTGGAGTAGCAGTGATGACTCTGTGCATTTTGCCGTCGCATCTGCAGCCACAGACTTGCCTAATGACGAGTTTCCTGCTTTTGCTCCTGTTGCAGGTCGTTGTGTCGACGACAGTCAACGTGGACGGGCACGTCCTGGCTGTCTCGGACAACATGTTCGTGCACAACAACTCCAAGCACGGGAGGAGGGCCCGCCGCCTCGACCCGTCAGAAGGTACGGCCCCTTATCTGGAGAATGGTACGCACATTTTACATCTCCTTCGTTTGCGTCGCTTCCGTTTTCTCCCTCCGCATGAATCTTTACTTTACTTTCACCCTTTTCTCCGCACCTCCTTTACCGCATGTAACTTTGGCCTGTTGCTTTCAGATCATTTCACTCCTGTCTTGTTGTCTTCACTAATACTTTATTCTCACCTTTTCTTTTAAAATGACCTGATTCTATTAGTTTAAATTGATATCTGCTGCCTTCACACTGCATCTTATTATTATTATAATTACTGTTATTATTAATATCATTATTATTATTATTAGTAATAGTAGCAGTAGCAGCAGTGGTAGTGGTAGTAGTATTAGTATTATTCTTATTACATGTAGCCTATCAATAATATCCACTCTGTATTCAAGCCTTTTTCCAAACCAATGTCTTGTTAAAATGTTTCCAGCATTCTGCACTCGGTGTCTGATTGCATACTTTAAAAAAGCATGATCGTATCTGCAAAGAATTTAGTGTGAGGTCAGTTTCCTGTTGCAGGGCCATGTTGTTGAGCCTGAGAGCTGAGGGGAATTCTAAGAGAAAAACAGCGCAAAGTGTTTTTCTTCCAACCGATTCCATATGATTGACTGATTGCCTGGCTTGCAAAAAGGGAAAAAAAAGAGCTTGCAGAGAAAAACCTTGACCAAGAAACGCTGCATGGGAAATTAAGATGTAAAATTTGCTAAACTTAACCTTCTAACCTCTGAATGACTCTTGCATTTGGATCATATTTAGCGCTTCAGCTGAAAGGCTATGGAAAAATTGAGATGGCAAAAGAAAATGGCTTATCTTTGCGCTATGTGGCAAGGATGGGGTTCCAAGGACCAATTATGTTTAAAAAAGCAAAAAAAAAATCATAAACACATAGCCTAATACTGTGACCTTTTCTGTCTCAAATACAGTCATTATTACATGAGCACAGCAATTCTAATGTTTAATATAAGACCAGTGAATAAAGCAAAGACAATTAATAATTTTCAAGCACTGGGGGGGAAAACACAAATTTATTTGTTTTTTTTTTCTTTCTTTCTTTATTAATGACTAAGCTACAGGAGAACAAAAATATAATAATTAAAGGTTGCCCTAAGCATTAAAGTCATTATGCCTGGTGACGTATTGTTTTTCTGTCTGTATGGTGGGTGTGTTTTGCCTAGCAACCAGCTTTAATGAGGAGAGCAATTAAGGAGGTTGAGCCCTCTCCCCCAGTTCTCCGTGTCCCCTGGGAGTGAACAGGCGTCTGCACGGGCTCCTCACCCAACCCACCCCAGATACGCCGGGCCATATCGTCTTCAAAGGCCCATCCCACCCCCCCACCCCCCACTTTAATCTGTTTTTTCATTCTTTCTTTTTTAATTGTAAGATTTATCAATTAATCTATTCTGTCATTTTCGTCTTTTATTTTGATGAAAGCAAACAGTATAAACAAATAACTGCAGAAGCAAGTGCTGCTGTAGATGAAGAGTTTCCTCTGGGGAGATGAATGGATGAAGATGCCCATTCATTCTGTTGATTTTTTTTTTCTAAAATAGAAATACTCCCCACCCCCCACCCCCCCATACAACCTTGCACATTCTCTCTATTTCTTTCCCTTTAGAATCAGAGTCAGAATCAGACATTATTGGCCAAGCATAAGGAATTTGGTTCCAGTGTCTCTCATAGTGCTTTCATACAACATCAAGGTGACACCAGCAAATACCAAACAACAGTAGTGTTACATCAAACAACAACAGCAGTGCAGGAAAAATACGTGGAATAAGGAAGAAATAAATGAGGTATATGTGAACAGCTACTGCACAATGGCATGAGTTAAAGTGTACATGAATGTGGATCTGTACAGTGATCCCTTATTTATTTCAGTGATCACTGTTAAGTACAGTGATCGTTTATTTCCTACTTTATTTAAGTTAAAGTATTTTGTTCTTATCCTTTTAACCACTGAATTCCTGGTACCAGAGTGCAATATGCATGCTGCCCCTCTCTGTGTGGGACACTCAAACACACACAGGCAGAACCCTTCAGAGACGGTAGTACAGTAATAAAATATAATCTCTTCCATGCAGCCGTAAAGCCCGGAGTGCAGGTAGTTGCATACTGTATGTTTTAGATTAGGGATGCATTCTTTGTACGGATGGAGCGCCCCTGTGAGTTCTGTCTGGGTGTAGCTTCTGCGCACTTGCACCTCATTAGCCAATCATTTAATGCTTCTCACCAGTGTCCGCACACTATCAGATCCCGCCCAAGTGATTCCCCCGCTGCTACTGTGGAAGGAAGCCACCGAGTCCTTTAAAAGATCACCATGCCCACAGAGACTGATTTACGGTGCCTGGGTGTAACGCAGGGAAAAAAATGAGAGGTTCACACCTTCTGATGCTGCACTGTAGAGCTAATTTTGATCCCCCCTCTCACAGTAAAACACACACATACACACACACACGCATACACACACACACACACACACACACGCACACACACACACAGACCATTGTTCTTAAGTTCATAAATGACTCCGGCATCCCTCCAAGTGCGCTCAGCGCCCAGGCCCTGTAGCGGGGAAGTGATTTGCATGCCAAGTGCCTGTAATGCTGTTAGGTTTATGCAATAAAGACAACTGAATCCAGGCTGCAGGGTTTTAGAGAGTTAAAGGGAACAGATGGCTCGAGGGGAGGTAAAAGGTATAATCCCATCAGCTGCAGTATCAGCCTGCCATCTGGACATCCCCAGCACAATTACAAGACATTTTAGCAAGGCAGAACAAAGAAGTCTTCATAAGGCAAGATTAGACCTGTTTGAGTGTCTCAATATTGCGAGCTGGGAGAAAGGTGACAAACTCCGCCACATTTCTCGGGGTGAGAGAGAGAGAGAGAGAGCGCTGATTAGAGCGCGAGACTGTTTAGTGAATAATTCACAAGGGGCCGTGGAAGTCCGGCGCCTCTCTGAGCTGCTTGTTGACTGTCCACTCAAAAACACAAAAGGTTCGTCAAATAAACCCTCAGATTCATCGGCGTGACGAGCAGCGCCGGGATAAGACCCAATCGCTCTCCAGGCATAATAATGAGAAATGCCAGGAGAATGCGGCATGTATGTCCACAGATTATACAAAGTAAATTATTTTTGGACTTATTTTTCATATAATTAAAAATCTAGTGAGAGAAAAAAAAAGATAAATAGAACAGGCATGTTATGACACGTGAGAAAAATTCTGGTGGGTATGTGAGAAACTGAGGAATTATTATTTCTACCTGTCACTCATTAAAATGTAATGCTAACATTTTTAGACCATAAACAATTGAGAACCTGTTGTGCCGTATAAATTTAGCGATGTCGTAGCTCTCCAGCATTTAAATTTGTAGGAAAAATTAACACAGTAGCACGCAGCACAGTAGCACACACACAAACGCCTGGCTTTTCCAGGCCTGTTGCTCCTGCTGTCCCGCACTCAGTGCTATTTTCCATCACCCGTTTACGCTCTCAGTGCACGTATATCATTAGATCAGTCTGTGTAATTCGCTTTGCCATGGTTCCCATTGAACACATGTTCCTCCTCTATATGTGCATTGAAATGTATGCAAATGCAGGCAGAAGGGAGATGGCTCACGGCTGGGCCCCGCGCTCGTGACGCTCCTCTGTGTTGTTGCCGTGGGAGGCGTTACGAATTCCGAGGTGGTGTGTGTGTGTGTGTGTGTGTGTGTGTGTGCTGTCAGGCCGCAGCTGCCCGCCAGCCCCTCTTGTGCCTGCCCCTGCATCCCAGAACCCCCCCCCCCCTTCCTGAACCCCCCCCCCCCCCCACCACCTCTCTTGCGCCTGCTCTACAGCAGCCCAATACCCCCCCCCCCCCCACTTTCCGCCCCAACCCCGCTGTCCCTCTCCCTCTCACCTACAAAGTAAATTTGTTTACTGTAATTTTTGGTGAATTATTTGCTATAATTGGCAGCGCTGATGAAGGTCACTCCCTTTGAGGAAGGCATGTCTGTCTTTAGAGAGTTGATCCTTTTCAAACGCTCTGCCTGCAATTAAGAAAAGCAAATGTCACTCGCAAAGCCTCAGAAATGAAAATTTGTATGAACTTATTAGCATGAAGTCAACAGCGCTAGTTAAGGGCAAGGCTCCCTCCGTGTGTGCTCTGGGCCGTCGCCTGCGCAGGGGGAGATGCGCCCGGAATGAGCAAATATAACCTCCACTAGTCCAACATTAAAGCAAACAAAAGGAGGTGGCGTGTCTGAAGTGTTCTACACAACAATAGCTAATGGTGATTAACCGAAGCTGGCTGTCTGCGATAGCACGGGGGGACGGGCTGCGCTCGAAAGATGCCGCTCTGAAATATCACACACTTTCATATTTTAACGGATAATTTTTAAACAATTACATATCGACCCCGCGGCGCTGGAGCATGATTTGTAGAAATACTAATATCTCGGGCATTGTCTGAAAAATAATCCGATGATGCTTGCGTTTTGTCGTTTAACGGCGTAGGCTCTGTGTACATCCTATTAGCGTGACATAACAAATTAAATTGGGACACTGTGGAGCACTACTCAAATGAAAAGCAGTGTAAGAAATGATCTCAGACTCATATAATGGAACAATCTCAATTATACTAAAAGGTTTTGCAGATTGCTGAACATCGCATATGAATAATTTAGGAGGCTACGGTGGTCGCTCAAAACCTAAAAGCACAGCCACAGGCCTCCCTCCAACCGGAACAATAAGAATGATGTAACAATACAGGCATAGGCTAATAAATAAATAAGTAAATAAAAAGTGAGTGAGACTCAGGTTAGCCTACAGACAGGCAGTCAGTTGTCCCCAGTGCAGGGGGAGAAAGAGAGGCAGAATTTAGTTGTAATTGAGAAACCGCACGTCTTGGGTATCTGTTCTTTTGCATGGGAAGCCGCCATACAAAAGCCCATCAAAGCCGCTGAAAACGGTCTGTCAGCAGCATGTAAAAGAAGATCTGATCAAAGCGCAGACCAAAGCGGTTCACACGGGGGGCTGTGCCGCCCCTCGCCCCTGCCTGGGTGCCCCGAAGTGGCTGCTGTGAGCCCACATCGCTCGGGTCTCTGCGATCTGTCTGCCTCTTGCCCTTCCACACCATTATAATAACTCATTTATCCATAATACCAGATAAAAAAAATGTCAGTGGCTCACAGAGTAACATCAACAAACATCACTAGATTCTTAATATATGCTGTTGTTTTTTCCTCAACCAGAAGTAAAATTCTGCCATTACAGGGTCAGGAGGAAATGTAGTTCTAAAAGAAAAAAATGTGGAAAATTAGCTGTGATCAAGGACACTGTTGGCCTTCCATCTCAATCACCAAGCTATTTATTTATGCTGCTAAGGTCTGTAAAAGGAAAAACAGACTATAATGCCCCTTAATCATTTTAATAACCATATGTGCCATGACACTTCATTCGCCACTCAAAGCCGTTTTCCTCCTGTTCTCATACACCAGAGCTTTTTGCAGTGTAAAACATTTAAGTTAGCATTTAGTTTTAAGTACGTGAGTGCGCTGATGGCGCAACCAATCACTTCTTTATGATAATTTGCTTGATTTGTCATTGAAAGAGGCCCTCTGTGTCCAAAGTTAGGTCCTATAGTATCTTTTTTTTCTCCCTCGTACAAGCAGCTACCCCATGCATAAAAGCCATCAGCCCCAGCGAAGGATGGACCACGGGCGGAGCCACCGTCATCATCATCGGGGACAACTTCTTCGATGGCTTGCAAGTCGTGTTTGGCACGATGCTCGTGTGGAGCGAGGTATGTTCGCTCGTCAGCAGGCACTGAAATATGCCTTCCTTCTGAGCTATGCGGCTCTCCCTCTTAGTTGGCTTTTTTCATTCTTTCATTTTGACTTATGAATCAAAACTAGTGCTGATGTTTCATGATAATGTTTTTTTTTTTTTACTCAATACTTACTTTTGAAATAAATAAAAAAAAAACTTTGCGAAACTTTAAGACAAAGGCAATGTGTATTGTGGTTATATGTAATCTGCAGCCTGGTTTTAATAAGCGATAAAACTTATGTAGTTATGTAATTTGAATAGTAGATAGATGAACATCACAAAAAAGACAACAATGACAATGTGTGCACGTTAAACTGTCACAAACAGATACACAAGTCATCCCGTGGAGGACTAGGTAAAACCAGGAGGGCTCTCAATACAATTGAATAATTAGTGCTGAAAAGTGACTGGCAAAGGAGAGACATATGGAAGCAATTTTGGAGGGAACAATGCCCTCTGGCCTTTCCTGCAAAACTAAAAGCCAAGGACCATTTAGAGACATTATTTAAAAAAAAAAAAAAAAAATCTGTAGAACCTTGAGCTTGAGTGCGTGAGGGGAGAATTGTTAGGTGACTGGCTAATTTCATCTCTGTAATTACGTCCAAATGGCAAAGCATTGGCCCCTATCGGTGGCCATCTCATAGCTGACTGTTGACTGTGTGATTCTTTCAGCTGATAACCCCCCACGCCATCCGGGTACAGACCCCACCCAGACACATTCCGGGCGTGGTGGAGGTCACTCTCTCCTACAAATCCAAGCAGTTCTGCAAAGGGGCTCCCGGACGTTTCGTCTACACCGGTAGGGCTCTCTCTGTTTTTTTTTTTTTAAACTCTCTCGGTCGGTTTCTTCTTTGGTCTGCTACATGTGGCCCACCCAGCTGTGACGATGGGGGCAGCCTTCTGTAAGGGCAGTGAAATGTGTGAGAGCTGTTGGGCCCAGCAACCACAGAGGGGGCCCTCTCTCTGTAACTCTATCCCTCCTAGAACGGCCAGGCATAAGGGGGTCTTGCCAAGGCTCCTTAGAATCAAATCCATTACATTAAGTCCTGTATCCACTTCCACTGGCCACACCACTGCTCAGATAAACATCTCCTCTTTGCTGTGCTTATATATTTGTTTACACTTGTGTGTGTGTGCGTGTTTGTGGGTGCGTGTGTGGATGCGTGTACGCATACATGTGTCCATATGCTTGCGTGTGCGTGTCCATGTGTGCCTGGGTGTGCAGTGTGCTCTGTGTGTATGTGTGTGTGTGACTGTGTGCGCACATGTGTACATGTGTCTCTGTGTGCATTATGCTGTGTGTGTGTGTGTGTGTGTGTGTGTGTGTGTGCAGAGTGTGTGTGCGTGTGTGTGTGTCTGTACCATTCAGCCTTATTAGAGACAAAGTGTCCTGAGCGAACAGAAGGAAGCGGGAGCTTATCTGTCGTCAGGGTGGAGGGGGGCGGGTGGGTGGGGGGCACAGAGAGGTCACAACCCGTCTGACCTGGAAGCCTCTGTCTGTTGTGCGACTGATGAGGACCGTGAGACGATGGCCAGGAATCACTCTCTCCCCCCGACACCCGAACCCGGGCCCTGCAGTGGCCCCGCCCACAGCCGCGCTGTGGTCCCGCAGAAGGGGAGGGGCAGCGTCGCCCCGTTTTCCTGGACAGCTGTTTCCCATCACGGCCCCGTCGAGCTCGCTGTTTCACACTGCACCCTAACATTTAACCTCCCCAGCGGGACCGGAGCAGAGGCCAGCGGGGCTCCAGCCCAGTGACACAGGAGAGCAGTGTGCTGTGTCACGCCAGGGGAAGGCCTATAAGCTAATGGCTTATGCGCCACCTTATAAAAGTGCCAAATCTCCGAGAGTGGACCCCATTAGCTACGCACACTAAGACGATTGCCACGATTATCTCCCCAAATACCCATGTAGTCTGTTTTCTTTCACTGACACCCTTTCCTTCTCGTTTCATTTTCAATTTCAGGGTGCTTTATTGGCATGTCGTAGCACATCGTTGCCAAAACAGAGGCGACAGAAAAAGATGATTGGAAACTAATTATACCACTAATCTATGACAGCGTTTGGATTCAAAACTAGTGCTATATATAGTGATATAAAGAGTATTAACAATCATAATGACAATAACAAGAAACAACACTAACTATGAGGCTTGTATGGTGTCGGTGCACGTAGTTACAGTGTTTTGTGCCGATGTATATACCAACTAGTGAGGCTACCTGTGCTTTACCTAGTAGTATGGTAATGTTGTAGTATCTGACAATATGACAAATTTTAGAAATACTGTTTATTTTTTAAATAGCCTGCCAACGTTTCTAGTCTTCACTACAGTGCCAAAGGAAGTGTCTGTTTCACTGTGGTCTAATGACCTATTTTCCTTGGAGTGTTAGGTGAGCCTTTGTTGTCCTGTTTAGTGACCAGGCTGTGATCTTTCGGTCTGTATCTGCTGAAGGTTGAGTGTACAGCCCAGCCAGCGACCATACCATCTGCTTAATGTCATTTCTTTTTTAGGGTATGGTCATTTTCATTGCTTTTCCCAAATTTCCAGAGAGAGTTCTTTGTAATGTATATATTTTAAATTGCATTGTGCTTTATTGGTGCAGTTCTACTCTGAAGCTGGTAATAGTACAAAATGTTATTAGCGGTTAGACGGCCAGTGGGTTTCAGTAGCAACATGAAGGGTCTGATTGTGACTCAAATCCACTTTAGGGTTCCCTTTGGATTTTTGTGCCAATTAAATTTTTTGATGTTTAAGTACCCCTACACTTCCCTTCTGTGTTGGACAATTGGCAGCGATACACTGACAGGTATTTGTGACTATATTCTTATTGGCATTTTTATTTTGTGAAATGTTCTTTTAATGGCATAAAATGCTCTTTTGGCTCTGCCTTTTAGTGCTTTCACAGCCAGTTTAAGGCTCCCTGATGAATTGATTTTCAGATCTCGGTATGTGTAGCTAATTTGACATGCACTCCAATACTGTGTTGTAAAGGGTAAGCTGTATCTCTCCCTTAGATGGAGCATTTTCTGAAAAATCATTATTTCAGTCTTTATTTTAGTTTAGTGTCAGGGCCCACAACTGACAGTATGTCTGTATGAGAGCCAAGTTCAGCTGTAGCCCTTGGTTACTCTCTCGCTGTCTCTCTCTGTCTCCCTTTCTCCCCTTCTCTCTCTCTCTTTCTCCCATTCTCTCTCTCTGTCTCTCTTTTTCTCTCTCTACTGCTCTCTCTCTGTATTTCTCTCTCTCCTGCTCTCTCTCTCTCTCTCTCTCTCTCTCTGCCCTCTCAGCTTCTTCCATCCAATATAAAGACACAATTACCCTGGGAGATTGTGGCAGTGCAGTTGATTAGCTCGGTGAATTAAAAGAATGAGTCAGAAATGCCATGTCCAGCACTGCTCCTCCAGTGCTGTGAATTCCCAGAGTACTTCACCTCGGTTGTAAGAAGGTCAGAATTAGAAGTGTGCAAAACCGAAGCAGCCAGCACTTAGTAGCAGGATTAACAATCATTCTGTATGTAATTGCCAGTTAATAGTAAATTGCCTCCTGGTCACTAAAATACCACATCAGCTGTGGTGGGTAGCTGATATTAAATTAATGTGAAATTTGCCTGTATTTAAGAATTACTTGATAAATTGATAAATACAAATGTGGTAATCATTATATAATTGTAGAAATGCAATTCCTTTTTATTTATTTTTTTTCTGACCAATTGCTTTTACCCTCTTTCCTTTCAGCTCTAAAAAAGTTTAAAATAATTCAATAATTCAAAGCCATTATGAAGAATGTATACTGTGATCATAAATGTACTCATAAAATGTATATTGATTAAAATAAATGACTCACAATCACAACTACCTCATAAAAGACTTTGAATCTGAGGTGGAAGGAGGTCTTTGTAGTTTTGGCATGATGGATAGTAATCGTGGAGGAAATGCATATTAATGGCCACCCATTTAACAAGTGTAATTTTGAGGAAATTGATGTTAGCTCTGCTGTAAGAACAGTTATTCACTCAGTCCTCTGCACACCCCATTTAGAACTTTTCATGTTGACCTCTCTCGCCCAAACATTTTGTCGACCCACCCTATTTTTAAAGATTTCGCTCGCTCAATTAAATAAATTATCACAAATTACTCGGAGTCAGCATGGCGTCTGCAGCAGACTCCTTGCTGTAACCGAGCGCAGAAATTGGCAGCCGATAGCTAACGTGTCCTAAATAGACACGGAAACAGGGCGGAATGTTGAAGGCATGGAAGCATTCCCGAGATTGCAACACGTTTGCAAGACGTCAGCTCACACCAAACGATTATTCTTTGCCTGCATTCAATATAGAGAACTTGTAACATTACGAGTTGCCCATCTCTCACTGACATGCTTATTCTTGAGTTGGCAATGAACCAGAAACCCTCTGGGTTGCAGAAGTGTAGGGGTTTTCCCATTTGGTCATAGATTTTAATTTCTTAGGCTTGTCCCTGACTGGTGACATTGGATCAGCTGAAAGGAAAAAAAAATACACATTGACACTTCTGGCTTTGAGCAAAGGCCGGCTGTTGGTGAAGTGCTTTAAAGATCTTTTGTGTTCATTCTTGTGTGATTCTGTCAATGGCTTTGCCGCACCACTTAGAGCCGGTAACTCTTTTCCGTCACAGCCAACACAAACTGGCTGTCATAGAGGTCATTGCTCTTCAAACAAATTACTGGTACTCAAGATGAAAAATTGGTTAATTGCTGCCCACAGATATCATTAGGGCACAATATTGGTACTGGGTCAAGTGCTGGATTTGTAAGTGAAATCTTTTATTTGTACAGACAGAGAAGGAAAAACAAAGACATGAAAAAGAGCAGGGAGTGTAAGAAGGGTTACAAAAATATATAGTTCTTGATGAGTTTCATCTGTAAGAGATTTAGCCCAAATGGTCATATTATTCAAAACTTGACATTATGAAAATAAAACCTGTTTTGAAGATTGATCATTTACACTACCGTGACATCACTCATTTATTGAAACCTGTGATATTTCATCAATCAGCTTTTCATAGCTCTTTTCCTGTTCTTGCTTTTTTTCTCGTTAACCTTGTTTGTTCTGGCATACCTTTTGTCACTGTGAGGAATTTTGTGCTGTGTCTGATGATTCTATCGGTCATCCATTGATCAGGCCTGGTGTAAGAACAAGCTGTCAGCACGGTCTGTGGAAAATCAAAGCAGGACAGTTATGCTTGTCCTCATGTCAATACTGTGCTCTCTAATAATTCCCCCCACAGCTGATGAGGCAATTTTAAAAAGCTCCTCCAACCAACGGCTTAAATCCCCTCAATGGGATTTGAAAGCCACATTTTTTGTGTGTGTGAGACTTACCCGCGTCAACTCAACTACAAGCAAAAAAAAAAAAAAATCTTTTTTTTATATTCGACTCAGATCAGATACATGCTGTTTTAATTCACGTCCAAAGAGGAAACTGTCTGAGAGAGGGGTGACTGTGTAACTTACTGCTGTAGGGGCTATATAACACACTCCCCGCTCAGAAGACCTTCACAATGATTTCGGACGATGACAGGTTCCATAAATAAAAGGCAAGCGCCCGCCCTAATTGCATCAAAGCTATTGGTTTGTGTTTAGGCATGGTCACTGGGAGGCCAGGCCGCCATGCCCTGCTGGGTGTCTGAGAAATAAGACGCAAGACCTCCTCTGCCGCTTCCGCCAGGCTATCCGTCCTAATCAGTGACACCCATTTACCCAGAATTGCTTAAAATGAACTATACCTCATGGAAAAAGCGTACATTTACAGACTGTCATTCATCACAGGGAAACCGAGGGCCGGTAAACTTTCCTTTCCCACCCCCCCTTGCCTCCTCCCCCCACCCCCCCACCTCCCTCCGGTGGGATCGCAGACATGCATCAGAACGTTAAAAAATGATTGGCGAGGGGGAACTGTCACACATTTATCAGGAAATGGGGACATTATTTGCTAATTTCCCAACCTGTGCAGTGACAGGGTACTTCGTCTTTAGACCCTCTGTGACCAACTTGGCCTTTTTATTATTAGCACAAGTCAAGCTTTTTTTGGTGGGGGGGGGGGGGTGGGTTTGGGGGGGGCCAGCCTAACAACACCCATTTGTCTATCATCACAGACCGACTCATTTTTCCCCTCTTTAAAGGACTTTGACCCAGTCTGGCCCATACTGTCACTTTCAGGCGGGGGTGGATTGCCCAGGGCCTGATAAATCACAAAGTTTTCTTGTCAAGGTGAAGGTATTGACTCCACTGCACCAAAACTGACAAAACGTAGTAGGGCAGGAGATGGTCATTAGTCAAAAAAAAAGGACAAAGGGGTCATCTCTGCTTCACTCAATAAAGCAAGTAATCGGGAAGGTTTAGATGTCTTCATTCAGGCGATATACATGGTGTCATAAAAGTAAAAGTGTAAAAATTCCATATACATGAATAATGGGTCATCATAAAATCGTAAATGTTGGACAGTTAGAATTTAAGATATATAGTAAATATACATACATAACATTTGTCAGTTATTTATTCAGGGTTGTTAGGGGGCTCAGGTCGGTAAGGTGAGTGGAACAGAAGAAGAGGTTGGAGACGTGTTCATCTCAGCTCTGAGATATTTCCTGCCTCCTTTGCAGATGGAGGTAAATGGAAGCTTATAAAAGAGTCATGTAATTGCACTAAATAAACAAATTGCCATCAGCTCTTATGATCCCGTGGAAGAGAAGCGGTGGAAGGACAGGCAGCGAGGAAAAGTTTGTGTGGTAACTGAACAGGAGAAGAGGCGCTCTCGCCAGGATGGCGTGAATGTTTGATTGCCCTATCAGATGACCTCTGTGAAGGCCTGGTTCTGTGAAATCTCTACATCAGGCCTCGCCCGCCCACTGGCGCTATATGGCCTGTGATCTCGGATCCTGTGATACAGCACTTCCTTGTGGCTAACCCCAACCGGCCCAACCCGCCCCCAACCCAACCCGCCATTGCAGGGCTGGGATTGGTTGCGGCAGTTTTGTTGTAGTTTAGCTCTAACTGCCTTAACCAAAGGCGCTCCGTGAGCAAGGTATGTAGAGAGCTTCTTCTCTAAATGAGGCACAGTGATGATCTTTGCCCCCATCCAGCTTCTGTTGTCAAATCAGGGCCCTTGTTTACCGCCAGGGACAGGGCGATCCGTGCACACGAGGCCCAGCTAAGAGGCCCGAGCGAACGCCTGGGAGACACCGGCGGGGTCACGGAAGAGGTGGCTCCCGTTGTCCAATTAGACGCCTAGCGCGACACACTCTCCCCTGTCAGGCAGGTTTGCTTTGAGGGAAATTCCCTGCCATTACCGGATGACACGTAATCATTAAGTGACCTGTGAAATCCGAGGCTGTAATTGAAACAAGGGGGCTGCAATTGAGCATGCACTCCTCGCTTGCCCTCACACCCCCTTTTTTCTGGGGGATTTCGTGCAGTTCCTGCGCAGAAAAAAACGAGAGAGAGAGAGAAACAGGTTTCTATTGAAGGGCACCGCGGACTGATTGGGACATAATTGGTTCGCTTCTTTTCTATTTTGGGTCTCTTTTTAACTTTCCCCTAAATAGGTTGTCCTTACTAAGTCACGGACATTAGTCCTGCTTCAGCAAGCAAGACTGGCTCCTGATAAATGAGGTGCTGAACCTTCCTGTGCCTTTGTATTTCCTGTGCACTTCGCGGGTCTGCTCGGTACCCTGCCGGCCCTCCGTGATTGAAATTCATTGCCAAATTTATTGAGAAATTAATGAGAATAGCTGCAAAGTATTGACTGGGAGAGGAAAACACAACTCATCTTGAATGAGGAGGAAAATGCAGCAATAATTTAGCCGCCATCGATCGGGCCCTGTCCATGTATTGATCTTCATTTTACAATATTAATTTGCACCTGCGATCAGCTGTGAAGGGAGCCCATTTGGTTTCTGTTGAGCAGTAATGTGTGAAGTGCTCCGCCGGTCCTTACAGAAAGTGGCATGCTAGCCCCCATGGGGAGGAGTCACTGCTGAGAGCGGGGGAAAATCAGCTTTATTTCTTTATTTTTTTTTAAAACTCCACACGGATACAGAAATTGAGGAAAGTGTAATTTTTTTGTCTGACAAAATATGAAAGTGTGAACCCCTTTCCTGAACCCCCCCCCCACTCCACCCCCACCCCCCAGCACTGTCAGCGATGTTTTATCTGTGGCATGAACAATCACCCACTCTCCTCATCATGCTGCTGTCGGTTCAAAGTTCATGAAATTTCTATGAGCATTGATCTCTGCCCATTGATTTTTCTTTTCTTTTTTTTTGGTGGTGGTGGTGGGGTTCAGACTGTGGATCTTTGAAATTTTAATTTCCTGTGCATCTGAATTTCCGGGTGGTGGTGCTAGTGTGTGGGGGGGGGGGGGGGTGGTACAGTGGTACAGGTGCACTGCTGGAGCTCGCAGACACAGGAGTTAGTCGTTAGTCATCATTTATTTTTTTCAGTTTCAGCTGCAGCCTTTCGGTGCACCACTGTTTTTCACCAGAAAGCTTTTTTCAGCGGAACAGCTGGACCTGGAGGTGCCTCTTACTGTGCAATCATTCCCCTCAGCAGCATGTCTCACCTGGTCAAGTTCACCTGGTTACCTAGCGCAGGGACATTTAATAAGTTCAAAGTGACGTGATTGCTATTGGCACTTTCCCCCTTGGATCCAGCCGGTTAATGTGTAAACTACATGTCAGCAAATAGCGACATGCTACTGAAATCACTAACACCCTCTGGAGGAATGTCTCTGCGCAGAGCAATTAAATTTGGCTTTATTTAATTTTTACATGTTAGAGGTGGATTCTTTGTGTAAGGTGGATCAGCAGACATTTGGGAGGGCATCCAGTAGTCTGTGGCTGTTTTTCCAGTTGGAATAGTTCTGCTGTGTCTACAGTGGGACTGAGAGGCTCGTGTCTCACTTTGGTTAGTTAGACATTAACGAAAGCCCCCTTGGTTTGACTGTATTGTGTTTCACAGGGTAGCTCCAAAAAATTGTGGTTATGAAGGTGGTTTGTTTTGGAAGGAAACCCTCAGGAAAATGATCATTACTGAAATGAAACTGAAATTTATGGCCACGTTCAGCAGCGATAGGAGGTGGAAAACACCCTACCCTATTATTATTTAAAATAAATAATAATAATAAAAATCACTACACTGAACCGGGTCTGTTCTAAGTCAAATGTGCCTACATGCATATATACTTACATACATATGCATGCACACACCACACACACACACGCGCACACACGCACACACACACACACACACACACACACACACACACACACAAGGGCATGCACATACCAACACAAACATACACAAAGGCACGTGCATACAGACATACCACATGGTCTCACACACAGACACACACACACACACATGCACACACATGCTCAAACATCTCAAACATTTGCAATAACATGTCTTGCTTCTCAGACAGAGTTTCAAGAAACAACAATGGAGGATGAAGCAGGAACATTTGACATTTGCTTTCTGGTTTGTTGCTCCTCGGCTGTGTAAGTAGCATCATTGCCCTGGAGGCTTCACTTGTGCTCTACCTATCAGGGCACCACGATTACAATTAGGCTTTGTCACGGGGTAAATGGAGTTCTTCCCTGCCATTTCCCCCTACTATTTCTCAGTTCCCGTTTTACTCCTAATTTGTGCAGGGAGAAAAAAAAAAAACCCTCGATGGTGTAGGTGGAGCAGAGATAAGCTCTAAGCGGTTAGGTATAATTAGAGAAAGTAATAGCGAGCAACAGCAATAAAGCTCGTTATTATCTCCTAGAAAGATAAGTTATCATAATAACCAATAATGGTGTGCCGGAATGCTTGCTCTGCATGCAACCTTTGTCTAAATCAGACCCGTACCCACATAACAAGCTCTGATTTCTGTGTTACGTTTACTGTTAAATGTTGCTTTATGATCTCTTGAAAAATATATATTTTTACTCTGAGCTCAGCGATCACAATTTGAGGGTGGATCTCATGAATGTGTATCTCCTTTACCAACAGGAGACACATTACCAACCTAGCCCTATCATCAGATCAGTAACAGCTATGTAGTCTATTCCTCGACACACATACAAAAAAAAAAAAAAAACCCTCCCCTTGTTTCATTCTGCTTGACATCAGCAGAGGGCAGAGACCAGCGTTTTTAAGAGTCCGCTTAGTGCGTTAAACGAAGGGGCAAAGATGACGCTCTTCAGAGAAGCATGTTAATGCATGTGCCGGAAACGGACGCAGCGGTGGTCAAACCAGGTTAAGGACTCAAAGTGTGATCTCGAAGTGCGAGCTGAGCCACCAGCGGGAAGATTCCCAGATCCCCTCAGTCCGGCATGTTTTTAGGCTGCGACGGGAGGATCCCAGATGCCCCAGGCATGCGACGGCACTGCGTCGCACCCCCCCCCCCCCCACCCGTCACATTACCATGCGCAACGCCGGCGAGGTTCGACAATGCGAACCTCTCCGAATTCCTCCCCCATCAATGCCGTCCTGATTAATTCCCCCGTACAGGAAAATGGCATAAATATTTAGAGCGTTGCTTCTCTTTTCACTTTAATGCATGTAAAGTAATAAGATTGTGGGTGCACTCAAACGCATTTAAATATGTATCCGTGTCAGAGCTACAGGGCCTGTCTGTTTATGGGAGCCGCAGAGTGAATTTGGTCACGTCACGGCCTATTTCTGAGAGGCTGGCTGAATATCGGCCGGGCTGTGAGGGCGGGATGTGTGGTCCTTTGAAAAGGTCTCCTCTGGTCGCTCACCTTATTCAGCGTGGAATGTAAACTGTGACAATTCCTCAGTTCTTCATTCAGATTTTTAGCGCAGTGTTAGTTTCCTAAATGAATGCTAAAATGTTTGTAATTAAGGACCCCATATTGACGTGCATAAGACGGAAAATGGGGATCTCTTCCTGAATGGATGATGCGTTTGAATAGAGTCAACAGCTGAAATGTATCTGTCATACCATGCATGTTTAATGAAAGGAACCAGCTCTTCTGTTCTAACTTCCTCTTCAAATGAGGTGTAGGAAGAGCAACTTGACATGCAAGTGGCCTAAGCAGTAAATAGGCTTTGTACAATGCACCCATCCTTACGACTTACGCGTTCCTTTTATTTTTGCGTTTTTAAGAATGATGTAGGTTAAGAGAAAACATGGCAGCTCGTTAGCAGGCAGCATTTCTCTCTCTTTCAGTGACAGGACAGCGATGCAGACCTTGAAGAGAGACGCGTTAATTTTGTTTAACGCAGTGGAGCCGTGCGTGAAACAAGACCTCATTTTCAGGCTCTTGTTTCTTGGACTGAACACAAACTAACAAAAAAAAACAAAAAAAAAACAGAGAGATGATGGTTAAAAAGGGGAGGCTGACAGATGAAGTCAGACACAGACAACCGTAAAACATTAGAAAGCTCTCTCGCTTCCTTCCCTCTCAGTCTTCATTTCCACGAGACACATTCCCTCTGTAGCCTTGACTTTGGCCTGCTGTGGTTCCCTCTCTAATTATCCGTGAGGTCAGTAAGCAAAATTGGGAAGAAGCAGGGAGATCAATACAAATTATCCCTGAGCAAACCGGTGCTGACAGTTTGAATTGCAGCATATGTTTACCCAAAATCAGGCAATTTATCTTAATATCAGCAAAGCAATGCAGTGAGGGTGAGAGGTCAGACAATCTCTCCACCTCATAATTACCAGGTTCTAAAACAGGAAAGTGGTATTGATTGGCTGGGCCGGCAGCGGCGTGGCTGGGACGTGCTAGCGCCCGGCCCCGCCCTTCCTCTAATGGAGTCCTAGGCTTGCAACTGCAGCCTGTGGAGGATTGTGGATTTGATGTGTGTGTGTGTGTGTGTGTGTGTCTGTTTGCGTGTGTGCATGTGAATGGGTGTTATTATCTGTACACGTATTGTTTGTGTTTTCATGCCAGTGGTGGTGGTAGTGGGGGTGGGGTGAAATGACACTCCCTTTGCAGTGATTCCGAGCAGAAAAGGCCCACTGCGGCCCCATGTCTTTTTCTGGGTGTCAGGGTGATAGATCATGTGTCGCCCAGCATTTGCATGACTCGGGGCCAGAGTAGCTGGAGCATGGTAACACCTGCAGGGTTTGGAGTGGAGGTCTTTTTGTGTTGTGGTCATGTTGAGGTTTTGGTAGGACCTGCAGGAGCTCTGAAAATTTATATTATTTAAATAAGTTTTAAGTATTATTGTTGATACTACTAGTATTACTGCAGTTGTTTTTTGCCCTCACTTTGTTCTGAGATAAACAAATTGTTGTTCTTAGTGATGAAGTTCACCCGTCATCTGTAGCATTAACAAGTGAGCATCTGACTCACTCAAAACCAAACTCCCTGACTGGGTGAAAATCAGAAGAGATAATGACAGGTTACTGTGTGGAGAAAAAGCCTCAGTAGTGCCCTCTTGGCGGGTGATCATCCTCAGAGCACGGTGGATTCCCACTCGCCCCAGAGCACCCCTCAGCCTCTCGCCTTTACCCCGTCCCGGGCTGAGATTTGACAAACTGTCCCAGCAGACGGAGTCGACAGCCTCCAATGATTAATGGCCTGATTATGAAGTGGTTTTACGCACATAGAATTTACATCACACACAGTTAGAAATTTGGCCGTGTCACTGTCATTGTCCGCTGGGTTGTGAGGGGGCGGGGGTGGTTTGGGGAGATGGATTGGGGGGGGGTAGAAAAAAGGGGCTAAGATCCTGCCAAACGCTGTGTCGTGTAGAATCAATACGTGGGGGATCGATGCTTTATTAAGGATAGGATGTCTTATTCACGTTCCTGCTCGGACCTTTGTCACTGGGACGCGCGATGGGGGCGTCGAAACAGATTTCGAGCCATCAGCACTGCACCCACACATTGGATTACAACACGCAGCACCTTGTTTGCACACGTAATTGCGGCACTTGATCACAATGTCAACTAATTATTTTGAGGTACTCTTTTATCTCTCTTTCTCTCTCCCTTTTTGGGTGTTGCCAGCTCCGCCGTTAGCATTAGCGTCCTCGTGCACTCACGGCAGCCAGCAAGCTGGGTGGTGTTAATTGTGGAATTACATGCTAAATAATGAGTGACTGTCTGAATGGCAGGCTGGGTAATGAATACAGTGAGGCGCTTCTTATTAGTCTGGAGGAAAAAAAAAACAGCCGCTGATTTATGTGCTACGGTGCATTGCAGAGTCACTGTCCCTGTGATGATGTCTGTGTAGCGGAGTGATGTTCTCTTACACGCACTCCTCTCCTCTGCCAGGGTCTCCAGCCTCTGGGCTGCATGATCGTTTGAGTCAGAGAAAGCCACAAAAAAGGCAGTGATACTTTAAATGAGTAAAGAAAAAAGGCAGAGAGACTGCTTCTGAAGCTTGCTGAACACATTTTGTGCATCTAACCAAATCTAGGTAAATACACGTACAGAGTACACAGAACGGGCCTTTCTCTGATTTATGGCCCAACATGGTTCATACTCAAAATTGCGACTTCAGCCGTGTTGATGGCTGGGGGGAAGGGGTTCGGGGGGATGGGTTAATTACTGTGTGTGGCTGGCAGTTTCATGAGGCTAGCGCGGTGTAGTTGCTGGAGTGATGGCTTCTACATCAGCTCATGCTCGGCCATTGCGGTGTTATTAAAGCTGTTTGAGATGAGGCGTGCGCAAGCGGGTGGCGCCACAGAGAACGGGGGGCCGCTGGGGCGAATCTCAGAGGTACGATAGCGGGGCGTGTGTCACTGCAGCCAGCTGGCTGTAAATCCCGGGGACGGTGCAGAAAAGGGGCCTCATGATGCAGACATCAGCGCATGATGGGTGAGACTGCAGCGTGCAGCCCAAAGACCTACAACCACGTCGCCGCTGCCATTCATAATGTATCGACCAGCCCTGACAATGTGTTTTTATTTCTTCCAGATCGCTGCAGTCAATGCTTACAGCCACACACACACAAACACACCCCACACCCATATGAATATATACATTTTTTTCTCGCCGTGCTTAAGTGTGTCAGCCTTCTCAGAATAATTTGATATATGTGTGTCTGTGCCCTGGTCTAATGTGCTGTTGTCATTTTGCGGTTTTAGCTTTGAATGAGCCAACCATCGACTACGGATTCCAGAGATTACAGAAGGTCATTCCAAGGCATCCAGGTGATCCAGAGAGGTTACCGAAGGTCAGTATCTGGAGAGAGAGCTTGAGAGTGAGAGAGGGAGACAGAGAGAGAAAATGACATAATTTATTCAAAGAGACTGAAAGCTGTGTAATGCAAGTCAAAGCTCAGATGAGCAGCTTCCTTTGCCAAATCATCACTTGATCAAACACAATGGTGCAAAGGAGTATAAGAGCATTCAGATCTGAGGACACACACACACACACACACACACACACACACGCACACACACAAACACAGATGCACGGCATGTGCTACGTGCAGGGCTGTTTTTGGATTCTGGGAGGCAAATGTAAACTTTCTGCGCGGCGAAAGAGTTCAATGAAACATTTTCCACTCCAGTAGGCTGTGGTGATGGTAATCTTAGCAGGCCCACTCTGATATGTGATTGCCCCTGTCCTGTTTTCCTTTCATTCTGCAAAGCTTGATTCAGTTTAATCTTTTGTTTACAAAGCTCTGGCTATAAGTCCTTGTCTTAGCGGGCTAATGCATGAAGTCCACAGGTTAATATCAGTGGGGTCTTTTTTCCTCATTTGAATTCCACAAAGACGTGGGTCGTCCCCAGTTTTTATGCGCATGACACACATCCCAAACCCGCTGTTTTTGATGTGCGACTTGAAAGATGAGCCTCGCTCATGTATATTTTTGGGACGCTTTGATTCAGTATTTTCCTTTGAAACGATCTCAGCCCGCACCACACTAATAGAAACCCTGTTAATTTCCCATTTGAAATCAGCAGTGGAGGACAAGGGGATATTGTGATTAGTTTGCACAGAAGTCCTGGGTGTACATTAAGTGTTGACCACCTCCGAGCTTTAATAACTCAGCCAAACCTTTAAGACCTTATCTGTTAAGGCCCAGCATGGAACTTAGCAATATTATTAACTTTTGCTTTATAATTTATAAAATTGGAGGCTATGCAGCACAGATACTAGAGGAAACCAAAGTGAAGATATCCCCCCAGCACAGCTAGGCCGCAGTACATGAAGTGTTTCAATTACACTTGTCTCAGCAGAGAGCAATATCTGGACATGAAATCTTGTTCCAATAAATGCCTTAAACTATCTGTATTACCTATAAAAAGGTTCACCAGCTGCGGTCAGACACAGGTCTTTTCTTTCCATCTGTGCCTCATATTGCTTGTTCTTTTTTTTTTATACAAGTTCAACTTGATAAGAAATGCATTCAGACAGCCATTATTTGTAAACCTTAAGCAAAAGCATCTTTGGCTGCATAACGGTTTGGAAAATACAGTCCCCTTTTTTTTCTTTGGTCCTGCAATCAAATTCAGATTGCCAGGCATAAAGGCAAGCTTTTGCATTAGGCCTTTTAATTCAGGTGAACCCGGCGCTGTTCGTGGGCCTCAAACGAAACAATCACCGCGCGAGATGAAACCTAGCACTTCCAATAAACAACATAAATATTTGATTTGCTTTCTAATGGACCCAAATGCGGAGTTCAGCGGCATGTAAATGAAACTGCCAAGTGATTCATCATTGTTAAGGCAGCCGTCTGAGGGCGGTGCACCGGGGGTCATGGTGCACTCTGAGTGAAACAGCGATTGGCCCCTTACATATATTTTGAATGAGAGCAGAAATAGAATAAAGAAGGTGGACGTTAGACGGCGCAGGTGAAGTGAGGCCACAACGAGCGGGTGGAGATAGGATCGGAGCGTATAAACGTACGCATTAGCAATAAGGCAGAGCAGCGGACTGGCTCTCCCTCAGCGGCCTCGCCCAGCAGTTGATAATATTACTACGATATTGATTCGCGCTGTAGTTTTCTGAAGAGCCGTAATGCACGTGGCCTGATGGGTAATTGCGGTGGGACAGGAAGCCGATAGGGCGTGTGCGCGGATTGCTTTGGACACGCTCTAATATGCGCCCAAGCACAGAGAGGGAGTTGCCCTGAATTGAAGTTTACCTCCTAATTGTAGACAACATCAAAAAATTACAGGCCGACCCAAGGGGGGGGGGCTTAAATAAACAAACGCTACAAAAAGATCCAGTTCGGATGCTAAGGCAGTAACTTAGAGCGCTCGTGTGATAAGGGAAATGGGAAGGGTGGGTCAGTGTCAGTGAACACAGACGTCACAATTCACTGGCTTTTTAGCTCTTGGCCTAAAACAATACAAGATCCTCTTTGAAATAAAGGGGGATGGAAGAATTAACTCATACTCAATTTCTTACATAAAATATTTGTTTTATATGCATATATTTTTCTCTTTGAAATTATATTCATTACATAAAGTCGCACAACCAAATTTAAATGAATTCCACCATTAAATTAATTGCATACAATACCTCATGTTATTTTGTCTTACTCTGCAAATACAAATATATTTTCCTTCTTGTATTCTCCCTAATATAGAAGAAAAACGATCAGAAAGGCATTCATGTTGAGCAATTACCCATGCATTAAATTTCATCTTCTTTCCTCTGCTTTTTGAAGTAGCTACATCTAATGGCTTTGTACCTCTGAATGTATTCATAACCCCAGGCAAGAACTAACAGAATAATTGCTTTACAGTTTTGTAATGACATTAGCACCTGAAGCTACATCACCTTGGTTACCTTTTTTAACCATGATGATATATACCATCATAGATGATGGAGCGCATGAAGAATCGCATTTAAATTGGCGTCGTCCGCAGGTGCGACAATGAGCGCTCGCGGTAATGAAACTGCGCCTTTGTCACGTAACATCGACAGCAGTCGTTTTGAGCTTTAATAGTTTCCATTTAACCTGAAGTCTGTTATATCCCGGCGTATGAAAAAGAGAGAGAGAGAGAGAGAGAGAGAGAGAGTCAATTACACTTATAGCTGCAGCTCACAAATTTACATCGAAACACTCCTCAACCTGGTGTTTCTGTGCTAATCATATTCACAGCGTGAGTCTATGTGCGTGAGCGCGGCGCATTGGAACAAAACAAACTTGTTGAAAGCACCCTTGACTGATTGGGGCTGCACTTTGCGCTGTGTTGCGACGCGATGAGACCACCACTTAAGTGCAGCCCGGTAAATCGGGTTCATTAGTTAAGACACGGCACGGCAAATGACAGATTAAGGATGAGAGCCGACGTAATTTTCTTAAACTATCCTTATGTTGCCTCCGCCATGTGCCATATGGACGAGGAGGACGAGGATATTCTCCGGAAATGAAAAATAGCTTGTAAACGCCGACAGTCTTAATTGCTTTAATTGTTGCTTAAAATTGAAAGGCATGTAAACTGTCTGGCGGCGTGATGGAAGAGATTATGAGTAATTATTAACACCTTGGAAAAAAACCCACTCTATTTTACTCGGAGAGCGCCGCTCCGGCTGATGACACCAGATTAAGACAGCTGGGCTGTGCATTGATCGTACCTGCCTCGTGACAAGAATAATTCTTTATTTGTATGCAAACTAGATGCACGTGGCATCAAGCGCAGACACCAATTTCGGAGGTAAAGGCCCATTTTAAGAGCCATCCATCCGGCAACTTTCTGGATTAACTGCTGTTTTTCGCGGGAGCGTATGGCGTGTGCAGGAAGAGGCGCCCGCAGTGATTAATCTTTATAAACAAAAGATCGCAGCCGCGGAGGCTGTCCCGGATGAAAGGCTTGCTGAGCCGCGGCAAGGAGCTTCGCACGGCCCTCCGCTCTTTGAAACGCCGTCCAAATTCACGTTTCCTCACCGTTTGAAGCAGCAGCAGCAGCAGTGGCGGCGTGTTTGTATTCGAGGTTCGAATACCCTCACCCGGAGCAGCTGCTGTTTTCATTTGCGATTGGTGTAGCCACCTGACAGCGTACCTCGCCGTGTTAAACGCGTGTTATCAGCCCGTGTGAGAGGAGATGTGGTGTGTGCAAAAAAAGGACAACATCTGTGGCCCTCGGAGCCATGGGCCGCAAACGAGGCCTCGGTGAACAGAACGAAATGAGCGAAGACAGTGGGCCGGGATTATAAATGCAAAGTCGCCTTGCCGGTGTACTTTCTGTCAGACCTGAAAGGAGATGGCGTTAACTAACTCTGATTCTCGCCCGAGAAAATAACATTCTTCTTTAAGCTTAAAGTATCGAGTAAATCTCAATGAGATCACTAAAACCATCGTATCTGATTTTACGTAATTTAAAGACGATGTGAACCCAAAACATACTGACAGGATACACACCAGAACCACCAAAAACACCCCCCCCCCCCCCCCCCCCCCCCCCCCCACAGTATTGGAACAGCATTCTGGGCCAGAACCAATCTTTGAAGAGAGCCGCTGTCTGGAGTGAGTTAATCCATGTTGTGTAGTCGAGGGAGGCTTGCACACATGGATAAGACAAAATTCAGTGCATCCATGTCCCCAGGCTACACTCAGCACGCACTGGATGGGAAGCCATTTATGAAGTCCGTTACAACAGCCAGTCAAAGAGGTTAATTGAAAAATTTCTTAATGTCATTATGAAAGAACTAGATTAACCCGAGCTAATTCACTTTATTGTTCGGAAGAAAGAGGAATAAGCATTGAGCTCCCATGCAAATTTGGGCCGTGAATTAGGGGGTGAGATGTTGTCTGTAAGGACTCTGCCAGTTTAATTAAGATATGGAAAATGACGCATTGTTCTTCGCCTGGAAAGGGCTGGGAATTAAAAGGCCAGGGCTGTGGCGGGGCCACTCACATCTCGGCTGTGTGTTTGTTTGTTTAATTCCCTCAAAGCCGCGGCACTCAGAACGTGAGCACTGTGGAAACTGTTTTTAAGTGCTTAAACGGTTGCCGTTTTAACCGGACGCAACTGAACAAGTGTTCTCATTTATATTTTATTGCTGCTGTTGCTGTTATCATTAGTTAGTATTACTAGTCGCAGGAGTAATAGCAGCATCAGTAATCGCGGTGGTGGTGGTTGCAGCAGTAGTTATTGTGTCTATTTTGTTATACAGACATTGTTAGAAGGCTGTCTTATTTTCCACAGCTGGAAACGGAGTGGCCCCTCCTGGTTTCCTGTGTGTATCATCTGTCCTTCTCTTGTCTTCCTGCAGGAGGTGCTGTTGAAGAGAGCGGCTGACCTTGTGGAAGCTCTGTACGGGATGCCCCATAACAATCAGGTATACCCATCATGGACCAGCAAAGTCATCCACATCTGCGCTAATGACACTAAACCAGGCACCTTCTTCACCGTCCTTGCCGTCCTCTGATCGCAGTGGCACAGTGCCACAGCTTTCTGAAAGCACTAGAGTGCCTCTCCCCCCCACCCCTCAGATCCAGCCCTGGCCCACGGGGCTGGGAGCTAATCATTCAGAGCACAAGCACACGCCCACTCAAACGAGAGAATAGCCTTGAATGGGGTCCAGAAGATTCCATAACTAATGCAGATTCCCAAATAAATCTACTGAGCTGCGCTACTCAAATACATGCTTTTGAACGCCCCAAATTAAATGAACTTTTATTTATTTAAGAGGAAAATTGAACTTTTACAGCAGCTCAAAAGTCAAGTCAGACAAAGTGTTTATATATAGAACAGATATATGTGGAAATACAATGTGCACGCAAGTCTTTTGTTACCGTTATTTAATTGATGGGTCTGAATGACATTTTCAGTGCATTCTCATACGGCCATCATTTCTTGCTGTGGAAATAAGAATGCTGTGACTGGTGGGGCCAGCTAGAGGCAGGCCCAAGCAGGCACTTATATTTAGCTGAGGAGATGAAACACCGAGCGTAGCCTGCAGAGGTATTCACCAGGGAGTCCTTATTTGTGGGATTTATGTATGCAAACCGCACAAACACAGCCAGGCCCCGACGCTCGGCAGAAGGGGAAACGCGTGGCGATAACATTGTTCGGCTCTGCCTTCTGCCTCCTCCAGGAGATTATTCTGAAGAGGGCGGCCGATATCGCTGAAGCCCTGTACAGCGTGCCTCGCAATCACAACCAGATACCGTCGCTCGCCAACGCGCCGTCTCACGGAGGGATGATGGGAGTCAACTCCTTCAGCAGCCAGCTGGCCGTGAACGTCTCCGAGACATCGCAGGGTAATGACCAGGGTATGTGGCCTCGGTGGGTGGAGATAAGCCCCACAGCAGCCACTTGACCCCCCCCCCCCCCCCCCCCCCCCCCCCCCCCCCCCCCCCTTTTCGGTTTACCCATCTAGCGCTGACCCCCATAGCGGCTCAAACACCATCGAGCCTCATTAACCTCCCAGGAGCCCGACTGACAGTGACGCTGCTTCCCGTTTACCTGTCAGCGATTGTCCTCTTCCGCTATTGGCTAAACACCGGGGCTGACAATGGGTTTACATCTGTTCACTGTTGCCGCTGCTGATGTCAGGGCAGAGTGGGAAATGTCTCTGCCTCGTGGCTGAGGTGTGCAGGCATGCATGTGCACACGAGCTGAAGCTGCAGCGTTCACAAGCGTTCACAAACGTCTCAGAGTTGTCTTGTGCCAGTTTTGGCAACAACAACATCAGAAAAGTACCAAAAATCAAGTTGTAGTCAGATTAATCAGGCAAACTGCATGGCATGGTGTATCAAAATTAGTTTTAAAAAGAGACAAATGGACAGACAAAGTTTCTCATTAATTCTATAAAACAGACAGACAGGCAGATAGACAGACTGACAAATAGATAGATAGATAGATAGATAGACAGTTGGGATTTATCCAATGGGGATCACTTGTATTATAATATTAGCACACCGCACACTGACCTGCAGTCATAACACGCTGTGTGTTTCCGCTCCAACAGTGGGCTACAGTCGGAACACGAGCAGCGTGTCGCCGCGGGGATACATTCCCAGCAGCACCCCGCAGCAGTCCAACTACAACACAGTAAGCAACAGTATGAACGGGTACGGGAACGCCGGCATGCCCAACCTGGGCGTGCCCAGCTCTCCGGGGTTCCTCAACGGCTCGTCCGCCAACTCCCCCTACGGCAGTGAGTATCGAGGTGCCCGCCCCCTTTGCTCCTGTCTCGTTTTGGTTAAGTGGCTCTTGCCGTTTTTCGGTTTATCCCTGTATGATTTGCATTGTTTCGGGAATGCATGCTACTGGATAAAAGGAGGGCTGACTCTGGAGGCTGGCTGCAGCTTCAAAATCGGACGAAAAAAAAATAAACAGCATACCAGGCTAAATTAAAAGTTTAGCGCTTAGCCAACGACAGCAACCAAAGTGAAACAAAGCACAGATGAAGTCTTGTTCTCATCAAGTATGTTGCTGAGACGTTTAACAGAGTCCAACACTGAACCTGTTATCCAGAGAGTGGCCAAGACTGGGCATTCCATATCCCACACCCAACTCCTTTATGATTTATTTTCATTTTTTTTCCCCCCGTTTTTATTTGCGCCAGAATACTGTGATTTTTGAAAATTATTATTAAATTATTTTCCCTTCAAATTCATCTAGTTCCCTTTCATATATATTTTAATTATAATGAAAATTATGGCTATAGATCGGCCTGGTCAGGATCTCTTGTGACTCTCTGTATCTGAAGTGTGGACTCGTCTCTCTGCTCTGTTGCAGTAGTGCCATCGAGCCCTACCTTGGCAGCCTCCTCGGTCGCTCTCCCTTCAAACTGTAGCAGTGCACACAGCATTTTCTCTTTCTCACCCGCAAATGTCATCTCCGCAGTGAAACAGAAGAGTGCCTTCGCGCCTGTCGTCAGGCCCCAGGCCTCTCCACCTCCGTCCTGCACCAGCGCTAACGGCAACGGTCTCCAAGGTGAGGACGGGGCCCCTCTGAATGCAGGAATCAGCCAAATGCCATGACCGTGCGATCCATGACTCTTGTTACTATAGGATGGCAAAATTAGTCATGTGTCAGTGGCATCTGGAACTAGAGGGTTGATCCATTGTGGATGTGTCCATGTAAACACTAGTGTTGTTTAGTTATTTATCTGACTGAGCAAAGTTAGGAGTTTCCAGATAAATTCCTGAATTTTTCTATTTGTATATCTACACATGTGTTCTAATGTAACAAGGGGAATTTAGAAGATGAAGATAATGACCTGGCCACTGTAGATGTCAGACTTAGAAAAGCCTCCTGACTGCATTACACCTGAATCAAACCTTTATAAACATTACAGTGTCAGTATTTCTCATTATTCTAATGCTTGGAGTGTCAAGTCCAATCTCTTCCTTTCTGTGAACAAAAATGGAGGCACATACGGTATTGTCACAAACAGCATCTGGATCTGTTCCACTGCATACATTCTGCTAGGATTCCCTGCCTTAGATCACTGACTCTTTATGTTGTCTGTGCTGTTCATTATATTTCATAACTCTAGACACTGTGCTCACTATGCAAAAATGTTGATGTCCCATCTTATTAAAATCCCAAGACTTCAACCCAAAAAAGTCCAAAACCATTAAGGTTATATGAAACATTATGAGCTTTCTTTTTGTAATATACTCCAGAGATGCCTGGCTAAACACCCTATACTTCTGGGCTGGCATACAGAGATCTGACAGCAGTACTCATGACATAATCTTGTTTTGTTTTTTTTTGTTTTTTTGTATGCCATGGCCGACTTGATTGCTTCGAAAACAAATTTTAACCTTAGTGTGAATCTAAGATTAATAATGTTTGAATTAATGAGCTGGGAAATTAAAGTTCATGTTGCTACATGCACATACTTATTAATACATGGTGGGCAGAAAATTAATGAGGAATGTCTTACCGTCAAGTGCTCTTGCAAACTTAAAAGCACTCCGACCATGACAGTACAAATACACAAACAGCGATGTAATCATTTGTATTCCAGCAGTTCACTAGACGCCTAACTGTTCAGACGACTGAAATGACCAAGTATATGGAGCCTTTGGATGGCTCTTTGCCTAATAGCTTTCAAGCGGATGTGTTGAGACTGCCTTTGATCTCTGAGAGGCCTCGCGTTTCTGTCCGGGATTTTTGTCGTAAAATACGATTAACAGGATGTGAAAATGAAGGTCTGACTTCAGTGTCAGAGAGGAAACGCCCAGGATTTCAATTTGGACTGTGAGAGGTGTCGGGTCCTTGACTGCGGAGATGGCAGGCTGTAGCTGAAATTACTGGACATGACTGTGTTGTTTCTGTTGTCAGGATAGATGGCCTTCAGGGAATCAGGGCCACCGTTTGCCATTAAGGAAACGCTAAGAGAAATATCACACATACAGGAAGCCAGGACACATTCTTCTCAAAATGTCAGAATGCTCCTCTTTTTAAAGTCAAGTCTTTGTACCATGTATTGGTAGAAAAACACATATCAGTCGTCACCCCCCCCCCAGTTGGATGTACCACTGGAACAAATCTTTCAAAGAAATTGGTCTTAATAGTAACACTTGCCACTTGTTTTTTGTATTTTTTATTATTTTTGTTTAGCTATGAACTATTTTATTGAAATAAGGCCTGTCTGTAGTCAATCTAACAATAATGTTCTATTTGAATGTCAAATTTAAGGACAGCTACTTGTTCTGTTTCTTTAGGTTATTGGAAATGTAAATATGGCAAATCAGAAAAAAATGAGAGGATGCATTGCAGTTAAACCAAATACTGGCTTAACTCTTATTTCCTGTTATGTGTTTTGAGCTTTGAAGCCTGAGGTGCTGACACCAGTTCTCTGCTCTTGTCTTTTTCAGCAATGTCCGGGCTGGTCGTTCCTCCGATGTAAGATGCACTTTCCCTCCTTCTCGAGCGCCAGTCTCCGCAGAACGGGCTTCAGGGGACATGTGTAATACATGTAGAAGATGCTGGTAGAATCAGTGTCATCACAAATGAAATCTACAAGAAATTCTGTTTTTCAGAAGGAAAAAAAAGACTTTGTTTCAAAGATTTTATTCAAATTATTACGAATCAACATGCAAGCGACTTCATGGAGAATTCCATTTTACTGACTGAATTTTTTTTCTTCATATTTTCACACGTTCTCAGCCGGGAAGAAAACAAATGAAGAAGAAAAGCCTATTTTGTATAAAATAGTTTCCGGTTACATCTTGGCCGTGTCCAGTTCTCACTATGTGTTGGGAGAGACGTTGCGGATGCACCTTCTGATTGTGACAGAAACACTGCTGAAAAATGCCTCAGAACATTTCTCAGTTCTCTTAAATAGATTCACGATAGTCATGTGTCTCTATAATGTGAATTCCTTTCATTTGCTCTATTTTTTATCTGTAGTAAAAAATTTAAAAGGGGCCAAGAGAGTATGAACCATTGAACTGGAAACAATATGAAATATATGATTTAGAAAACAAAATGAAACAAACAAACAAACAAAAAAAATTCTACATATTTAAGAATGGGGTGGGAGGGGCTGATGGGGTGGGGGAAATTTTATCATGGTTATGTCCTCTAAAAAATGAACTTTGTAACTTATTGTAGGTAGAAATTGTATCTTTGATATTGCAAAAATTCTTCTCTTGCCTTTGACAAGCACACTGACAGAGATAAAATGCTTCTGTCTGTTGGATAAAGATATTCTTCCAACGCTCCAGCTTCCTCTTAAGCAAGTGTGGTCTGCAATGTTTTTCAACTTTTTGCTAGCACTGTATACTATTGCATTCTTAGGCTACTGTGAAGTCTGTTTCTTGTACCAGAGAATTGTCCTTTTACTTCTAGCTCCTTTCTCCCTAATGTGTTTTGTATGTGGTTATAAAATATTGTAGACTTTTGTGATTTTTGCCAAAGTTGTAGCTAAATATTTATACACTTGTCTTGAATTTTTTCAGATCCACTTCCATATTGAGTATGGACTTTTATTCCTTCTGAAAATGGCAAGGAGTGAAACAGTCTCATTCATTGCAATTGTTTCTTTCACATACACACTTGCGGTCACTAAGGGAATTTTTGTAACATATCAATTATAAATATTGTATTTATCTTTGAAATTTTGTATATTGCTTTCCATCTTGTATGTGTTGTTTGTCATGGCCTGGTATCGTGATGCAGCACAGAGCGTAAAGCCAAGAATCGTTGCCTTCATTTGCTTTTTTTGTATTAATAGAATGCAATGTCCGTACATTTCATTTGTATTTCAGAAAATTTTGTTACTTTTGTCAAGACTTTCCATCCATTTTTTTAAAGGAAAAGTCAAATTCATTGTTTATTTTTATATTAATTTTTAAGTTATCGAAACAATTTTTAAATAAAAACTGTTTGTTGTATAGTCAAATGAATTGTTTGTGACACATGGCTGTAATAATACTCGTAGAAAAATGTGCATGTCAGACAGCCCCAGAGGGATAATACGATTTGTGGTTGTACATTTTTTTGTAGAATGTAAAAAAAAAGTCATTTTTACTTTGCCACATAGCTTAACCGTGTTTACAGGGAACAGAAATCAAGACATCTAAATTTGGAATGGAAACATAAAGACCCACTGATGTTTTATTAAAATTTGTCAGAAAAAAACTCTTACGATGCCTTAACAGTGGACTTCTTGAGAGTAACCTTTCTGTTTTTGTTTGTTTGTTTGTTTTTCTGTGGTCTGAACAAAAATCTTACACCACAATATTCAACCATCACCAAAACATGAGCTATGGTGTGAAAAAGCACAAAGGTTTTTTTTTTTTTCTTTTCTATAATAAAACCCATCATGACCCCTCCCCTTTTCGACTGTTTTATTTTGACTGATTTTGAATGTTTTCTGCAAATCAGGACAAGTCTAGGACATACACGTTTGAATCTGATATTTCTCTCTGTACTGACCATAATATACATGACTCTATTTTACCATCAGAATAAGGTCCTCACTATGTGGCCAAGCCCTTTTTTCAGCATCAGACAATTCCCTTGACTTCTGATTCAGGGCTTACTTCATTACACCAAATGCATATACTTTCCAGTATATTCAGTGGTATTTTACATAGCTGCAGCACACTCTTCCCCAGAACTTATAGTTTTTGTACCTTTACACAAGCCAGCCTGTTCTGGTCTAATGGCTTGACCTGCCTCCATGAACAGTAGCGGATTACAGATAAACACCTCTAGGGGATGATTGCAGTGGAGGCATGGCATGTCATTGTGGATAATGTAGTCCACCTCCTTTCTGTTTTAGATGGAATACATTGTAAGGTTTGTAGGGATCTCTGTCTACTTCAGTCATACTGCCTAACCTGGGATAGTAAGGTCTTAGGCTGCAGGGCTTCATATCCAACCAGGACAGCTGAAGATCCGGCGGACACATGTTATGATGCCCTTCCAAGCTAGTGCAAGCCAGGCGTGTTGCCATAGCATCTCAGTGAAAACCTGTGGCTTTAGCCTGTGCTCCTTACTGAAGTGAATGACCACCATTCTAGCCTCTCTGTGTGAGCCTGGGGAAAATGGCTGCTGCAGGACCCTACATGGTGGCCCATCTGTGCCTGATCAAAAGAGCACAGCAAAGCTTGTGGAGCCACAGTCCAAATGCTAACTAATTGTACACAGAAGCTGCTAGTAGTTGAGGCACCATGGCATTTTTGAGAAGGCCCTTTTGCTGCAAGGAAATTCATATGGATGTTGTGATTGGTGTAAATACAGAAGGGAATTATGGGGGTTGCATGGAGAGTAGCCAAGGTGACATTCATTATTTGTGGTCTATTCATTAACTAATTACTGGAAAACATAGTGGCAGCTGTGTAAGTGGACATATGTTTCAGGTACGAGACATGCAGTATCTTCAGCAAGTCTGAGTGACTCATTCATGGGATGGAATCAGAGAGCACATAGAAATATCACCTTCAGGAGCTATTTAGCTGGATATGGCCTGGGAACAGCCTCAGCGCAAGGGGCTTTTTGGGTGGGAATGGCAAGAGGAATTCACTCCCCACGTGCATGCTTTCCCAAGAACTCCTGAAGAACCAGCCTGGCGGCCATGTCACTGATCATCACAGAACTCCCAAACCAAAGCACACCCAATTTGGAAGCAGGCTCCTGTATTAGACTACAAGGGTACTGACAGACTCCTACCTGCAATAGGGTAGGAACTGCCAAGCGATTGGACAGAAATCTCCTCAGCTGTTCCGATCTTCAGAAGAGAGGAAGCTGCATGGCGAAAGCAGAGCCAGTTCTCAAGGCCAGAGACATTGACAATAATGGCAATGAAAGGCATGTTATAGCACTACTAAGCTTATATCATGTTATATGATATGATATATGATGCATATGCCGAAAAGCATGTTACTGTTTTACAGAACAACTATGATTTTGATTATGGTATTCAAATTTTTGGTTCTAACCATGTATATCTGTTATGGGCTCTGAAGACTGGAAACTCCGATAGCGTTTTTTACATGTGATATGAATATACAGACATGCGGCCCAAGACTGCACAAACCATGACATCATTCTAAAATATAAAACAATATTCCAGAAGTTAAAGCTACTTCATTGATAAAACTACCTAAATGTGTAGTTAAGTGTGTTTATTAGCCACACAACTTCCATGTCCGAGGTTGAAATGACTCCGACCACCCTAAACAACACAACAATTTTAACCTACTTTAAAAACCTTTAAAGTTATTAACCTACTTTAAACCAGAACATTTACAATTCTCCAGTGATTGTCTATGGTAAACTTGGTAAATATGGTAAATTGTTTTCTCTCATTGTGTTTAGAAAACTATATTTGAGATTACAAGGCTCCCTCTATCGAACTGAACATCATTCTGTCCTTCAGGTACTTGTACAGAATTAGAATTAGAACCAAGATTTTCTATTGAAATCAGCACTACAATATAGTATATTTAATGCAATCCCTGCCATGATATTTAGGAAAATAAATTCTTTACTTTTCCATATGAATATCTCCATAGAGATAATGACAGCCATGCCTTTTTTAAACAACATTATATCTCATTGATCCAATCAGTATTTTACAAGAAAGTTGAGTTATAAAGTGTGTGCCAATTACTATAATGCAGCCTTTTCAAAATCCTGCGAGCTTTTAAAAGATTATTCAAAGCACTTCAAATGGGCTTCAATCTAATGCCTCATTTCATTGCATTAAACCGTCTAGTTAATAAAGAATCAATATATTCAAAGGGCAAGGTTATCTTTTGTCTATAAAGGGGTGGTGTCATTTTGAGCCTTTTATAGTTCAAATACTGAAAAGGCCCTCGTGAAATCCATACTCATTTACTGGGTCAAACGGAGCAAAATAAAGGCGCTAGAAGAATGGCTACTCTCCTCTAAAACAACTATACATCTTATCTACCTTCCGGAATGGCCTCCAATGGCGGGTCAGAAAATGTCAATTTCTCATCAAGACAACGACCTCAGCGATCATCTTCCCACAGAATATAAACAATTAAGAGAATGCAGAGAGGTGGTATCAGTGATTTGCTGCTTCTTATATCACCAGCAAGCTCAGATCTCACGCTTCAACAGATAATGAGACTGGCCGATAGCGGCTTTGTCAATACGTCAAAAAAAAAAAAAAAACAATATTTGAATGTACGCCCTTGTGCTTATTTACCTTCGCCACCCGATAACCATACATCTGTCTCTTAACACAACACATCTTATCTCGCCGCTGACACAAAGAATGAATGGGACTAAGGGGTTTGGGTTTCTTTATATTCTTCCAGACAATCGGCGGGCTTGACTTTTATCATCTGATGGAGCTTCTTCATATGAAAACCCAACCCGTCCCCCAGGGATAATGAACACCTCGGATCAGATTACAAACTAATTTGTGGGCACTTAGAGTTGTTAGGCTCAGTGGTGGCTGGTAATGTCCTTTGCCAGAGTTAGACTTTCAGGCCTGGGTGCTACTGTGCCTGGTTTTCCACTCTGTTTTTTTTTTTTATCAAGCTGAAAACCAAGTGGTGAAACTGTGGCCCTTAGACCTGTCTGGTGCTAGCCTGGTTACAAGACCAGGGGCAGGGCTAGCAAACCGTATACAAATGTTACAACAGTCATCCCCGAATCATGCAGGAATTTCTACAAGAAGCTCTGGTCAATGTTTCAGCTAGTGAGGAATTTAGCTATCGAATGATGGACCATTCATATCATCCTGCACAATTAGTTTGACTTTATCAAATTGCCATTTTTCTCCTTTCAGACAGTGCAGGTGTGTGATAAATGCAGCTATCAATATGTGAATATTACATTCAACATGTTACAAAAAAACACTTGGTGGATGAAGGACAAATAGAACCTAGAGATTCCTCTCAGCCAGGCCTAGATAGGCTAAACACAGATCAGTTAGTCAGTGTGGGAGTGGCTTCTGGTCATATAGCCATATTTCAGCCATGTAACTTCATTAATTTGGTGGTGGTCACCATGTCCTGAAGAATACACTGTAAGTTTGTAAGCAATTCATGAACCTAATCAACAAGCAGATCCACAATTCACAGAATTATTTTACTTTATAGTCCTGAGAAAATACAATACTGATGTTTATTTGCTGAAAGTGTTTTTGCAGAAATTCATAATTTGAAATTTGTGTTGTGAGACTAATAACAAAGTAAATTGAATATGAAACAGCGATACTTTGTGTAATATATGTTCATAATGAATATTAAACCACAGGACAGCACGTAGTGGGCTGTATTTGTTATTGAATACATTAATTTCACTGGTAAACAGAAGGCCGGTCACTGGGAGTATAATTGCCTTTATTTGAATATCACCTGAATAAACCATCTTATCCATGATACAGTAGCATCCAAGTGCTTCCAATGAGGAAACACTAAAAAAAGGGGTGATGGAGAAACATATACAGCAATCTTCTGTTCGCTGGAAAACATTGGCTTGGCTTAAATAATGTCATGCTCACACTCACTGGTCTGGGAGTGTTGCGAGCCTGGTCTGACACTGTTGCTTGTTTAAATTGAATGGTTACACTTATGTTCTATTGTGATGGAAGTCACTCTGGATAAGAGCGTCTGCTAAATGCATGTAATGCAATGTAATGTAACATTCCCAGCTTTGGTTAATTCAGAAGATTTTTGATTTCTTAATTAAATGGAAAACACCCTCTTGATTCCTGGCTATTTCTGAAATACATCACATGTTTGTGTGCAATGGAAGGAAGAAAAAAAAACTGGCTAACTCCTGCAGTCTCATGCAGCTTTGATCATTTCAAAGGGCTCTCCTCTGGTGCTGTCCACCACTGAGCTCACAGTGCTCAATCACTCAGAGAGCATCTTTATTGTTCAATTCTAATGGCTGTGCTCCACCATTTTTTTAATGTGAACATTAAATATTTATAAATTCTAAGTCAATAATCCCTCATAACCAGGACCTGCTGGAGACTCCTCCAAGGAGGCCAGGGCTCTCTCAAATAAAGCCAGAGGTCAGGGGGTCATGCAATCAAAGCAGGGTAGTGCTGACCATGTGCATCTGGTGTCCTTATTATTAGTGCAATTATGTTTCACGGCAGTGGCTATTTTTCAAAGTGGAGCGATATTGACCTAAACTTTTCCTGTACACCTCATGTATCGGTATATGTCATTAAAATCATCCTTTCGATATAAAGCAAACAGGCTGTAAATCTTGCACGTGTATGTGAAAGCGGCAGCCGTGTGAACATTTCTCCAGAGGCGCGGGTACGCAATATTGTTGCACACACTGCAGTTTTCAGGAAAAAAAAAACATATTTACATTGTGGCATAATAATCAAAATCATAATTATCTGAGAACAACTGAGTAACCACTTTTCGAAAATGCAAAATTAAAGCAAATGAGAGTAAATTGCATGCAGGTAGTTCTGAAAACACTGCTGTTACAGTTACATACGTGCTCTGCCACAGCACAATTCACAGAATTAATGTGGACTTTGCATTCTTCATGTTTACTCTTTTATAGTATTAAATCGAACTTGCCCATAACTACACATTAATGGGGCATGTGATCAATATATTTTTATCCTCTTGCTTTTGCATAGTAAGTAATTCCTAAGCAGGGGTATATATAGTTATTCTGTAAAACCATGAGTTGAAAATGATGCAGTATATCCTCAGTAAGAGCTATGGGTCTATGATAAGGACTTCAGACCGGTAAGAACTGCAGCACTTCCTGTGACTTTCTGTAAGGATCGCATCTATTCCTGTAACTTTCTGTGGGTATTACATCACTTTCTGTGACTCTATGTAAGGATCGCTCCACTTTCTGTGACTTTATGTAGGGACTGGACTGCTTCCTGTGACTTTCTGTTAAGGTCGCATCACTTCCTGTAACTTTCTGTAAGGCTGATGTTACGTGAAGCAACTTACACACAACTAAAGTTGCATACACTTGTGTGTGATGTCTTTACAAACAACTTTTTTAACTATCTAATGTAGGCCCAGGTTTTTCATGTTTACATTTCACTTACCACTTGACTACTTGTGTCTTCATAAAATTATACATTCAGCTGTCAACAGCTTAATACAAATTAACTCTAGATTCTAGATTATTTGACTTGCATGAAACATGTAGATTTAACATGTTCAAAAAAAGAGTTATTATGGATGAATACTAACTTCTCCAGTGAAACGCAAACAATATTTACATATTGATTAGCTGTTGCATGAAACCAGTTGCATGAAGTTGGATTGCTGTCAACTTTCATGCACCTTAGTTGGTGCAACTTACGCAAAGCACCTTAGATGCAACTTTTATCGTTTGCAACAAAGTTGTACTTTGTTTGCTTCATGTAACACCCCCCCTGTAGGTGACTAGAAACTCAACTGCAACTAAAACTTGTCCATCAGTGCATGAAAGTTCAATAGAGACGGCAAGATAGAAAGGTCTTTTCCAGACCACAACAGAAATCCACACTGGTATGAAGCTGCAGAGGTATCCTATATTGGTGCCAAAAAGGACACAGTTAATGCCACACCATTTGTTGAAACTCAGAACAGTCAATAAAGAGTATCGATTGTAGTCAAAATAACTCACCATTCTCTGACCACATGCTTTGCATGCAGCCCCTTCAAATGCACCAATGACAGCTCAGACTGTGTAGTTCTCTTTCACGTGAAATGCTGACTAATGACACCATCGAGTGGATACATTCCCTTTGCTCCGGAACATGGATTTCTTGATAAAGTATGATTTAAGTGCTTGAAAAACAGTTATGACAGACACGGACAGTGCTGCACGTGGTTTAAAGATCAAGTGTGAGTCAAATGTGGACTCCTTCCAGTGAGCAGAGTTCCTGTAGTAATGACGTGACTGCAGTTAGCGCTGGAGCACGTACACTCTGTGCTGCCAGTTTCTCTGGGCTGCACTGTGACGCGTATCTGACTGTAATGGTCTGGTTTGATTTGGCCCAGCGTGGTATCACCTCCTACGCATTCCCGTTTCATGGCATAATCTTTGTTTTGCGGTTCTGCTGGCGGTACCCATGGCAATCTCCAAATATGGCCAACAGCTCCTACTCCCAACTTCCGATGTGATATCAACCCATCGCCATTTACTCCACAAGCTGCAACGCTTGACATGAACTGCTGACCTCCCCTAATCGCTACAGTGGTGCCATTCAAATCTTTATCAAATATTCACACACATCCCTCTCTGTGATACTTCTGTTTGTGGGATCATCCATTTAGCAACATTAAATAAATAATTGATTAGAGTAATATGATGTCATTTTGGATGATTGGCTTTTGCTCCTTTTTTCCTGTACGGCTTGTGACGTCATTTTGAAAGAAGCTAAAATGCTTCCAGACAGCTCAGATGCTTTACATGGCAACATGACAGATCTGTTGGTGTCCCATTCAGGTGAGAGCTTATCTAGAAGTGATCACACACAAAAAGGACAGTTTGGACAATAAAAAAACCGTCAATGAAAAGCCACCATTGATAAAGTCACAATGGCAATGCATTGTGGGGATTAGGAAGGATAATACAAAGAACTGAAGCTTTCATTCCATACACAGAGGACCGCTTTCCTGATATCCTGATCTTTTTTTTTTTGCTTTTGCAACTGACACAGTTTCCTGGAAAGAATGACAGAAAAACTTAGGAAATGGTCACAGCGTGGGTACTTTTTACAGTGATGCAAATGTATTACACCAACAGACCATAAAAAAAACAGTCTGAGGCGTGGGAAAATGCCTGCCTTCACATTTTCAAAAAACAAAAAAAAACTTAATTTTTACACTTTTTAATGCAGTTTCTCCCCTACGAATAAATTCAGCTACAGATTTGAACATCTTGGGAAATATATTGACTGTCAATCCAGTGTGTCCTGGGGAACTGCTATAGATCCATTTTATTATGACTTCTCAAAAGAGGAACGTTTGCAAGCCTACAGACTCCAAGATTGAACAGTGTTCTTATGCCTATTTATGACAATATAATACAATGATACTTCATGGTTTAAATCTTTCAGATTAGATTTTGGCCTGCCATGGACAAAAAATTTCATGTTAATATCCATCTTTAGTGTAAATTTGTTCCTACAATCATTATTGATTATGCACCTAAAATACGTTTGGAAATATTATATATTAGATATATAGATATAAATAATATAAAATAAATACTGTATGTCTGCTATTTTAAAAAATAAATAAATAAAACAAGCATTTTACACTCTTTATCCTTATAATGCAGTAACAGTAATCTCTTAAAAAATTGACATAAATTAAAAATATAGAGCTTGCTTAAATGCTACAAATGCGGCAGCAGTCATTGGAAGGTGAAACTGAATCTTCCCGGGCTTCACTGATTCATCGACAAAGAAAAGGACTTACAACTACAGATTTAGAACATTCTAATTAAAAAGCTGGAAAGTACCTGACATTCGTGAATCTGCTTTGTAAGGCCCACTATACTACTGTCTGCCTAGAATGCCCGACTGAACCTGTTTCCTGCAGTTTTTTCTTAAATACTTATCGATTTTTTTTTTTTCCAGAACACTTAATGTTAAATTCTAGCTTCAATTACATATATGTGTTGAAAGATAATTGTCAGGTAAACTACAGATCATTTTCAGTTGACAAGTCCTTGTTGCTTAACGGCTCTTGCTAAACAGCCCTTCAGAAAATCCTGGTTTGTAATGGCTCCGCAGAGTAACATTAAGACTCCAAGCAGTGCCTCTGCTGCCAAGGTCCTAAAGCTGCCACATGCATATCAGGATTAACATGGCGCGCAGGGTCTATGGAACCTGACGCTAGGTGACACAGCAAAGAGGCTTAAATGTCATCTCTGCGCTGAAAGTTTAAATAACTGCAGCTTGCCCTTACATGTGTATGAGACGTATTATGACTAGGGGGACATTTAGAAAAGTTACTGAGGGCATTACAGTGTCTGATTCAGTGAGGAGTGAGGAGATCATCAGTGAGGCCCGGGGACCGGAGGAAAACCTTGAGACAGTAAGTTGAGTATAAATGCCAAAGCAGCAATGAATGACGATGCAGAGATTAACCTTTAAGGCCTAACACTAACGCTGTCTGTTAGCACTCTGTGGCTGGTTCAGGCTGCTCCTATCACATCAGTGTATCTGTGAACATCCCGGTTCCCAATGCCCCTAAACACTCTCTCACTGCACCACACAGAAGCAATTTATCCAAACACGACTGGATATGATTGGAAGTGAGGGATCCACGATACTGAAAAAAAACCATATCACGGATTATAATTATTTTAGGAACGGCTGCAAAGTGCAAAGTAGGTGGTAAATGGTAGACTTGCAAATCATCGTTTTTATGTCAATCCTCCGGAAAATATCAAAGCACACCTAAGCTAAACTAATAGTGTGTCAGAGCTGAAGGGAGCACTCTCCCGGGTCATGGTTACTCATCTTTTGAGCATTCTGTGAAGCATTTACCAACAATAAAACAGGAACACATGAAGACAGCTGATCAAAGACCGCAAAGTGAAGTAAAAGCCAAACCACTAATTTGTCGTTACATGGCGTACAATACAGCAACAAACGAACAGAACAAACACATGGATGAAGGGTTTACTTGAAGACGACAGAATTACTTACACAGTCTGCATTTACATTTGTGTTAATGATGATGTATGCAGTATCTGCCAGCGTCAGTATTAATTAATTATATGTTACCAAGGGTGACTGATTAAGTTTAATGTTATTTTTTGATGTTAATAATAATAAAACACTTCATACAGGGGTTAACTGCTTATTGACAATAATCAGAGGCACCCAAATGCTCAAAATGAAAAACGGAGAAAGATAGTCCAAGTGAGACAGACTGACATTGTCTTCTTTTCCACTGAAAGATGTTCCTCACAAGCCCAGCCCAGCCCTTCTCTCACAAGTGAGCACAGCCCTTCACTCCGTATTATAACTGCAATGATGTTGTGTGTAACGTCACATATATAGTGTGAAAGAACTAATGTCCCTCTGCAGAGAGTTGTGACAGTGTGGATGTATGTTAATTACGGTCAACTGTCCAGCTTATCTGCTGTTCTACACACAATGAATGAATTAATGACAGTTATAAATGACATGATTGTTAGCTGTGTGTCAAATGACCTTAGGGACAGGCAAATATGAATGCATATGTTACGTGAGAACAGCACACATGATATAATTTTAGAAATGACCCATTTAATAAATATGATAAAATGAATCACTAAATCAATGAATGAAATACGTTACTTAAGATGCAGTATGTTGACTGCTCTGGCCTCACTAGTTTACAGATGTTTACACTGTTTTGACATACCACAATCATGTACATCATAAATATTTGCACCTCTTGTGACATTATGTTGGTGAATAATTTGACTACGAATATTTGACAACAAAGCTACATTTTGTCTCTTAAAATTTTCACATTAAAGACAACTTACAGGAAGCTTACATTTCTAACTTTCCAAGTGCCGCTTTCTAAAGTGTACCGTTTTTTACGGATAACTTCATATTTGCACTAAGATAGATACACATGTAAAATAATAATAAAATAATCTCAGCATCAAGTATTGACATCTTTTTTTCTGGGAGCAGGAAAAGATGTTTAAACCTGATGCCACTGGCCCATCTGACCCCTGATACTGAATAGCACATTATTGTAGGAACATGCTAGACATGTCTCCTCCTTTCACATGTAATAGGAACAGAAAGCTGAGAAGTAAAGAGAGAGGAAACAGAATTCAGTATCCGGGCCTTGCGGACACAACTGTGCTATTTCAGTCTGCCCTGTGAAAAAAAAAAAAAGCTCTGTTCTCATTCGACATTCTACACTGCGCGTATCTTCCATCTCCACAGCACTCCTCAACACACAGTGTTTGAGTCGCTCTCAACAGCAGTAAAAGTTGAATGAATTCCTGACCCATTATTAAAAAGCTGGAGAGACTTCCAAGTTTCGGGGACTGCCAAGCTTTTTTTTTTTTTTTTTTTTTTTTCCCCCACCTAATATTTCCGCTTTAATTGTGCCACTTGAGAAATTTACACGTCTCGGAATATGGCATGAATCTTATGCTTATTGCGGTATCATTAGCGGCAGCATTTAAGCAACATCTGTGTGCTGTAGAACTAATTGAAGTAGCAGAAGAGGCAGTTGTAAATCCGCAGTGAGAGGGGAGTTTCACCCGACGCGGCTCCGCTAGCTACCCACTGTCAGCCTGCTCCCGCAATCTGCTCCGGAGATAACCGTGCGCGCACACACACACACACACATATATATAAACACACACACACACAAACACACACACGCATGCACACACACACACACACGCATGCGCACACACACACACACACACACACACACACACATATATATATAAACACACACACAAACACACACACGCACGCGCACACACACACACACACACACACACATACACACACACATACATACACACACACATACACACATATATATATAAACACACACACAAACACACACACACACGCATGCGCACACACACACACACACACACATACACACACACATACACGTTATCCAAAGAATTCAGAGAGAGGGGTTGATGATCCCATTAACTGCTTTGCTGTATCAATTTGAATGCTTCTCAGGCTCCTGTGTGAAAATTCTGTGATATTTTTTTGATTGTGGGTCAAGACCTAAGAAAGAGAATGTGTGTGCATATACATCCCAGGTACAATAGAAAAAAAGAAAGAAAACACACATATACACACACACACACACACACACACACTGGTCTCCCCATGCCCTGAATCCTGTGATTATGGTTGTTTTGGCAGATAGCATGCATGCAAACCAATTCTACAGCGCGCTAAATTGATCTGGATCCCTGTCAGTTCATTACCTGTTTGTAAGCTTCCACTCTCGTACGGTGGCATCTGCCTGCGGTGGCTCTGCTTGTAGACAGCATTAAGGCATTTAACAAGTTCTCAGCAACGGCAATTTTTTTTTTGTGGAGAATAAATTAGACATGAGAGGAAGGCCCAATTTGTGGTGGCTTGGATATATGTGCAGGCGGCAGAAGGTGAATTCCTTACGTGTTATGAACGCCCTTATTAAATATGAACATGAAAACCCAGCACAGGCCCAGCCCTGGCATTTACTGTCTCCAGCATTGGTGGCCTGAGCTCACGAGCTCTCTGTGTTCACTTTCAGCAGGGCTGTGCCGTTTGGGTGGCACGGGGGGGCTTAAAGCTTCGAAAATCAATACGCGCATGACAGGCGGGGGGTCAGAGGTCGTCGGAGTCAGGCCTTTTAAGCACTTCGGCCGCAGTGTCTCTGCTCTCACGCCGCCGCCCTGTGCCGGTTCTATCTCCCAGCCCTGCCGAGGGCTGACAGAGGCGCGCGAAACCCGCTCAGATACCGCCGCTCTGAATTCAGGCTTTCCACTCACTTTGATGCTGGCTCCTGGATCACTCATTCTTCAGTTCAGAAGCAAATATAATTAGCACTGTCATTTTACATATCTATTCAACTGGAACCTGAAATGAATTAAAGGTTTGTTGTCAATAACTGTTTGATAATGATCTCCAGGGAAAGTGCATAGTTGGACATATCAAGCACCTCGCACACCAGGGTAATGGCATCTCAAAGGCAGATGTAAAAACTCACAGTTCTCTTCTCACAGAGCCAGCCAAAGTGGTTTATTTACAGATAACATGTAGATTGTGTTAGTGAAAAATGGCAATTTAATGAAACACTTTTAAGGTACTTTGCCATCTTTCAAAGCTCTCCAGGGGCTGTCCAAAACCACTGGATATAACGCGGTAATCTCTGCATTGAGGTGAAGGGAGGAAATCAATGTGATATGATTATGATAATGAAAAGCGTGACATTTGACTTGCTATGAGTTAATGGTGCTCAATTATATTCTGAGAATAATTCAAACCAAATTGTATCTACAGGCGATGGGCTAATTGATGACTTCATGGGTTTTCAAATCTGATACTTTAATACACTGTGCAAGCTGAACTCTTTTCTCTGTTATTAACTGAGCAGCATTTTTTTTCACACAGTAGCCAATGAGTGATTGGGGGCTGGCTGGCCCTGGAGACTTAAGAAAGCAAAAAGTTACACCTCCGGAGGAAACCCAACTGTGAGAAAATAATCAAAAAAATTAAGAGCAAAAATGCACTTCTATACATTTTAATTCCCAGTGGGATGCACGTGTCCCTGAAATACTAATCTTGTGAAAAAAGCCATTATGCAGTTCTCCTAAGTGCTTGAACAACAAATCAAACATATCAAGTGTGCTTTCTTTTCCTTTTCATGTATTATGCACTTGAGGTCTGTGGGTGCCTACGGTTTACAGAGGTAACACATTTAATTAAAAGTGGTCTTTTCTACATTGATTTAAAAATAAAATCATTTATTATAATAATTATAAACTGAGCTAATCTGGTGTGTACTGGTATGCTTTTATTCATTTGGCAATTTTTTTTTCTAAATAATCACCATGTTCATTATTGAGATACTGTTGAAAACTGTTGAAAACTCTGTTGCCGGGCCCTTTGGGTTCAGCTGATTGGGGTTCAGCTGCCAGCTCCAAATAACCCCACCACAGCGCTGAGGCTGTTCTGCATCAGTCTGAAATCATACGATCACTGTGTCATCCCTTTTACAACTGCTGGCTCCTTGTGCCTTTGTCTTTGGTATGCTGCCATCCTTTCACCTCCTCTGATCTCATCACTGTTGCTGCTAGCCATTGCTGCTCAAGCTCCACAGTAGCGGGTCAAAAACAATTTTCAGGATACTGATTGGTCAGTGCACGGCCACACCCACCTCACACCTCACAGTAAATGCTGCTTCCTTGTACACCTGCTGCTGTTGCTGCCCTTTACATCAGTTTTTCTGTGATGGCCAATCAGCACAGCTGTGCTGGCCCCACCTCTCCAGCCACTGTGTGCCGCACTGTGTCAGAGACTTGAGTTTGCTCCATTAAAGTCATGTTCGCGCTGGTAATGTCAGGGCAGACGGGGAGTAATGTACAACATGTGGAATATCTAAACTACATCTGTATGGTCGTGTTCGTTTTCAGAGCTGCATACCAGAGCCCCTGTCCTCCCACTGCCAAATGCGTTCAGCTCTGCAGAATTGCGCTGAGGCTGGATGAAGTAAGTTGATAAAAACCTGGCAAAGAAAGGACTCCATGTAAAGAACACTGCTATGCACTGTTTGCCAAACCTAAGGATCTAAAATCACGGGTTGAGTGTGTGTGTGTGTGTGTGTGTGTATGTGTGCGTGTGTGTGTCTGTGTGTGTGCATGTGTATGCGTGCGTGTGTGTGTGTCTGTGTGTGCGTGTGTGTGTATGTGTGTGTGTGTGTGTGTGTATGTGTGTGTGTGTGTGCGTGTGTGTGTGTGTGTATGTGTGTGCGTGTGTGTGTGTGTGCGTGTGTGTGTGTGTGAGCGTGAGCGTGCGTGTACGTGTGGGGGGGGGGGGTGTGCGTGTATGTGTGTGTGTGTGCGTGTGTGTGTGCGTGTGTGTGTGTGTGTATGTGTGTGTGCGTGTGTGTATGTGTGTGTGCGTGTGTGTGTGTGTGTATGTGTGCGTGTGTGTGTGTGTGTGTGTGTGTGTGTGTGTGTGTGTGTGTGTGTGTGTGTGTGTGTGTGTGTGGGGGGTTTCTGTCTGAGATCCAGCTTCTGCTGCTGCCCTGCTTCTTCTCATATCCTGATCTACTCACTTGCCACAAGCTTGCAGGAATCACACTGCTCTGAACCTGCTCCAGCACTCTGTTTTTTGCATAAACACACATTTTAATTAACTAAAATACCTTGTGATTACCTGGCAAAAGACAAAAAAGTCTAAAATTTCAGGATACTAAGACTGGTTTCTGTCAATGCAAATGTGAAAGTATTATCTGCTTATATTAGAAAAAAAAATCTGCAGGAAAGGAGCATCAAATGGTAAACTGTGTAAGTTTATAAGTGTAGCACTAGACTGTGTAATACTGAGGATATATTAATTTAGAAATGAATTATTCCTCACGGAACACAAGTGCAGGTTCCATTCAGGTTGAGGAAGGCCTGTGCAGTTTAGAGACTCACACTGCTTCCATCAGATAGCAGACACATCTGCTACAGGAAGACAGAATGGAAGGGGAACAGTCAGAAAAAATAAAACACTTTGCAGAGACAAATGTATTTTTTTTATATAAAAAACATAATTCAATGAATAAACAAATCAAAATCCAGTCATCAAATCAATGGTATGCATTTCTTTACCGAAGCAGCCCAGGCCAAAATGAAAGGTTATGTTCTCATTATCGTTCTCTTTGGGAAGGGGCTGAAACAGCCTGCTCTGGGATGTGACGTGTGGAGCTGGCGGTCACGGCTGGCTGCACGGTGACTCCGTGCCCGTGGTTCAAAGCCGGGCAGAATCGAGGCGGAGGAAACGGGCGAGGCCAGGGAGCCGGCTATCTCTGTGAATCACACTCCCCTGGCACGCCGCGTCCTAGGGCCTGTCGAAGGCCTCTCCAACGTCGCCGGCCGTGCCCGGTCAAAGCGGACCCGGGCGCAGTCCTCTGATCACAACGCAAAGGATTCTGCTGATTTCTGAAAGAGGCCCCCGCTGATAAGGCACACAGCATCCCGGCTCTACGCAGCTCGCTCACACACACGCATGGATGAGTGAGTGAGTGGGTTAATGAACACAGAAGGGGAATGCTTACACAATCGTACCCCTTACAGACACGCTACTGCCAGCGCAGGCCCGCGTCTCGAGATTTATGAAGCCGAACCTCCACATTACTGAGCCTAATGAGACTGAATGGAAGGAAGCAGATTGCTCAACTCCAGCAAAGAGCCAGACAATTTTTCACTTTTCTTAAATTATCCCGATGAAATAAAAAATGACCAAACCTCTCCTCAGTGTATTTTCCCATTGATCGCCTAATTAGCGCCACCTGGCCTTCATGTTCTAACTCCAGTAATACCTTTTCAGTCAAAAGCCATTATTGTTGTGGGGAGGCCATCTTTTCTGTCTTTTTTTTTGACTGCAGTTTTTGATTGCAAAACAAATTGCCAATTGATTCACTTGTTAGTGTTTAATAACCCTTCAGTTGCTAACTGCCAACACTGAAAAGGGACTCTCTACTGGCATACTGTGCTTGCGCATGTTTGCGATTCACTAAATTGATTCACACCCCCCCGGCCTTTAAGGAACTATTATAATGCTGCAGTTTTGTTATTTTATTCTTGCATGCTGGAAAGGAAAGGAACGAAGCCCAAGAAAAGACAAAACAGGCGGTGAAAGCAGAGTGGGATCCGCACGGTGTACCTCTGAGGTAACACAAACCTGTCTCCATTTTTAAACAGAACCCCCTGAGGTTCCGGTGTCACGGCAACCTTCATTAGCGCTAGCGGTAGCCTCCAGTCCAGGCCCCATTAGCAGTCAGAGAAATCAGTGGCTTAAGACAGGCCATTCTTCATCTACCTGTCTGACTCCTGCAACTTGGCTCAAAGTACGGCGGATATAAATATATTCAGCAGGTACGGGGGAGCAGGGGGCTATATCCACTGACAGCCATCTTTGAAGAATACGAGCAAGGAGTCCACATTAAGCGCACAGAGAGAATGAATTACGCCAAGCCTAGGCTCGTTCTGGACAATTACAGAGCTGCGCGTAGACCCTGTTTGCTTAAGTGTTTACTAATAAAAAACTGCGTGCGTGTTTCCACTAAACTGCACTGCCCTCTGTTGGAAAACACAGAGCACAATGGGCTGAACCAATGGCAGCACAGAAACAGCACTGACTGGCCTGGGCCAATGACAGCACAGAAACAGCCCTGACCTGGACAGTTTTATTTTACAGCTGTTTAAGAGACTTGTTTAAAAGAAGAACAATGAGGCAGCAGACCAAGGGATCAGGCCTGTTTTTGGAAATCTGCAATCACTTTAATAGGCACTTTATTGAGCTACACATAAACAGCTTATCTCTTAAGATTTATGAAGAACTTGTTGGTTACAGGTGACAGCAAATTCTATGCCACTATAAATGTAGGAAAATTATTACTAAAACATTACAGTTAGGTGTAACAAAAAACAATGGCACATTGTTCAGTAAACCACAGCAGAAAACTGGAGGAATGTAGAACAAGGAAACAGCGTGAAAAAATGAAGCTACGGCACAAACAACTGAACAACTTTCTTTCCATGCCAAAAAAACCCTTTTCAGAGACTCGCATAAACTGAATGGCATTCCCTCTCTGCTGTTAGTGTGAACTTTACATAAGTACCTTTTCATTTTTTTCTTTGCCACTTCCCATTATCGTTGATCTGAAAGCTCTCACAGTAACACCTATACGTGCTTTTATGTGCAACGCAGAGAGATGTCTCTCCGACCGATACGGTTGCATTATATGGTGTTCTGTAGTCTCACAGGAGGAAAACAAAAACCGATGACTTCCAGCCCAAACAATTACAGTAACAATTTCAAACAATTTCAGATACAAGCTGACAAAAACATCTTCCGGTAATTTCCAACACAAACTTACAAACACTGTCTTAAGTTATTAAAGAGAGAAAGAATAAGCACTTGGGATTTCTAAGCAGCTGCTTTAAGTATATTCTGAAAGTGTGCAAAACTAAGCCTCAAAATATGTGCAACTCTACTGTTCTTAAAGATTCTAAAAGAACAAAAAAAGAAAAATTTTCTCGAAGTTTGGACTCATTCTTAATTCCTTTGTTATAACTGAAAATGCTTTTTGCGAAACATTATTACAATAGCTGTTGTGTATGTGTGCCCATGCGTGTGTCTGTGTGTATGTGTGTTGCTGTTATTGCGTTGATGCATCAAGTTTTAATTTTCATTTGCATTTATTTGTTGCACGGGCACCCCTGACTCAGATGCTTCCTTGCATACCCCCCCCCCCCCCCCCCAACTGCCACTAAAAGCCCCCCCCAACATCTCTGTGTGTGTCCCATGTGTTCATGGCCATTAGGAACTGAGCACCGGGGCAGAAAAACTGAAACGAGACACACATACTGCTGTTTTAATTCTACTGTTTTTAAAAAAAACAACAACCAAACAGAGGGCTGATACATTTCTCTCCCAATGTTGAACTGCTACGAGTTTGCCTCACTCAAATAATCACAGAGCAGCCAGGAAGTGCTTCAATTCCACCTCTGCTCAGGCGCATCAGCAGTGCTCCTGTTTTCACAGAGGGAGGGAAGGATGGCAGGGTGGGGGGGTGCTGCCGCGGCGGTGGGGTTAACCTTTGACCCCTCGGGCTCTCTCGTGCGCCAGCAGCCACTGTTTCAGGTGGTTCCCCTTCCCCCCCATGTAGCTGCCGCTCTGTCCGCTGCTGGAGATCACTCGGTGACAGGGGACCAGGAGAGGGACCTGAACGCAGAAGGAAACATTCACCCTTTTACTCTCTCTGAAAATAAGAGGAGCAGGAAGCTCCTGGGGTTTCTGTACAAGCACAGAGAATAATGATGTCATTGATCTCATATCTCATATCTCAATAATGATGTCATTGATCTCAGATCTCATATCATAGAAACTCATTCATAGAAACACTTTTTGTTCAGGGGAAAAGAGTGTCAATGTCACAAATATTGCTCTCAGCTGAGAACTGTCTCATTGTGGAACTGTACACATCCTGTCCCCGTACTGTCGCTATACTTACTGTATGCACTTTTGTAAGTCGCTTTGGATAAAAGCGTCTGCTAAATAAATAAATGTAAATGTAAATGTAAACACTTTTAGGATAACAATTTGCTTTTAGCATACTTTTACATTCAAATGCTCATTCAGAGCACCAAACATCGACACTGAAGTTCTGCAGGCAGGCGCAGACAGCATTTGGCTGACTGAGAAATATAAATGCATAAACAGATTGTTAGACTGCAGCGATACAATTCCAGTGCAGTTAGTACAATTGTAAAAACTAACAGTACAATTCCCTTCCAGATGTACAATCTGATAAAACCAACCGACTGCCTCAGTTATATTAATGACAACAGGGACTTTCTGACCTAACAACAATTTCCTGCCCAACTGCAATGCCACAATCTGCCTTCTGAGCCAACTTTGTAAATGCTTTCGTTGCTAAGTTTATTTGGTAGCTAAGGTGTCGAATTGTAATGACACACGGCAATAACAGACCGAATGCAAAGCCCTGCCATCTGTAACTGTAGCAGCCTTTCTTACCACAGGCATATTGTTTCAAATTACTACAACCGCCCGCTGTCAAAGAGAGGAACAGCAATTTGTTTCCTTGAATAAACTCTCTCCCACGTCCGAACACGCTACGTCTACAAGCCCAAAGCGCTGGCGGCTGTTAGCTAGCGATCCGGCACTTAAAGACGGTGTTTGCTAATCCGCCTCTGTCCCGCCTGTAAAGACTGAAACTCGAGGACTGTTTGTTGACATCCTTCTCCCGTGGATTCTGAGACGGGTCCCCCAGGCAGTTACCCTGGTTACAACCGCTCTGAGTGTAACCTTATGATAAGCAGGCCGTGCGTCTTTCACCCCTAAACAGACGCCGAAAGAGATCACACTGCAGTGTCGTACTTACTCAAATGTCATCACCAGCGTTTCTGTTGTGAGTGAAACCCCCCTGAGAACTTCCAGAGAACCCTCGAGGAACCAAATATGAACCCTGTGCGACTAAAGTGCTTTTGGCAAACGAGATCCAAAATCTGTTGCCGCTAGACAATTCAATATATTTAAGCAGAAATAGCTGATGACTGGCGGTCTCTGCTATTGATTAAGTGCAGCTTTCCCATAAGCAAAACAGCATGTATTTCAATTGCAAAAATGTCTGGCATTTTTATACTTCAAGAAATAAACATAATTCCACTAAATTGATTAGACAAACATATTCTGGACACAATAAGACACAAAATAACACACTTGCATTACCTATAATTCTGCAAAAAGCATTACGTTAAGATGTATGCTAGATGTGACATATCATTGGGTCAATATATAAAAGACACCACTTAAACAGCCACTATTTCAATAAACTCCTAAACTCAGAGGTGTGTTTCCTGGACCAAAAAAAAAGTATATAGGATCGATAGCAAAATTTGGGTAGCAGCTAAGTATTTTCCGCAGGTTTGCATTTTGTTCTTCTGGGTCAAGACCCACCAGGGAGCCTCGTTGTTTCCACTTCCACCCTCATCAATACCTAAATCCTGGTGAACAAGTGACACCGAGAAGCTGTAATCAATAGCTCTCCCTGTGTCTCCTTCCGTCTGGTCAAACGGTTCAGCTCCGCTGACAGGGTTGGCACTTAAAAACATGATGCTAAGTCTTTATCAATGAGAGCAACAGTCAGTCAGTACTGCAGTCAGCATTTAAACACACTCCTTCACAACCCATGCTTCTCTCAAGAAAACTGGAGAAAAACTATATAGATACACTGTATGTGTGTCTGTGCATTGATAAGTGTGTGTGTCTGTATATGTGCGTTAGTGTGTGTAGGTATGTTTTATATATGTGAAATGTTATCTCTTTGAAATCCATTTGGAAAAGCATGTCAAGTCAAAATCAGTGGTGACAGGTGTGCCAGTCGCTTGCCAACGCTGTAACTGTGATGCAGTAAAACATTGTCCTTCACCCCTGAACGTCTTCTTTCAAAGGTTCACCTTACCTGTGAAAATTTAAGGTGAAAAATTTAAGGCGAAAAGGTTTCTAGTGCTTTTCATAATTAGAGCAGAACCAACGAAGCTCAGAGGGGGACCCATTGATAAACACAGACAAAACTTCTGAAGTGGACTGATCCTACCCAGTTCTTGAATAATCTGCATCTCTCAGCTGCTGCTGGTGCCTCTCTCTACACTCTACACCCTCCTGAGGTTAAAGGTCATGTGTGAATGACTCACCGGGTTCCGCCTCATGGCCCCGCCCACTGCTCGCACCGCCCTGCCGTTGCCCGCCATCTCAGCCAGGCGCTTGTAAGACACCGTCTGTCCCACCTTCACCTCCCTCAGCAGGGTCTGAAGCACTCTGCTGGTGAACGTCTCTGCCAATGGGAGAGGGGAGAGGCGGTCACTCACACGCTGCTTCCTGCCACATCATGAGAATCACTTAATATCAACTCAGTGGAGTAAACCCCACCCCCCCCCACAACATGCTTATACACCCCCCCACACACACACACACACACACACACACACACACACACACACACACATACATATGCCAATGCAAAAAAACCCAGATAAACGTTTGTTCACACTGACAATCACGGTCACAAATCACAATTCCAGCATATGCCACACGCAGCAGTCACTACAAATCCTAGTCAATCCAGCACTTCGGGAGTTAACACCCTCACTTCCCTCACAGCGATACTTGTTTCAGTTTTGGAAAAAAAAGAGAAGTACTTTAGGCAGTTTAAGTGTCTCAACTCAATTAAAAATTAAAATCAAACATTTTTATGGGGTGTGCACTATTAACACAAGCTGATGAATATAGGTCATAACACAAAGAGAAAAGGGAAAAGCTTATTAATCAAATAATAAGGGCAATTCCAGTGCCATTAGGCCCAGCCCAATCAGTTCCGAGGAAGTGGGGTGGCAAACTGCTAAGCCTGGTGGTGTTTACACAGAGAAAGACAAAAAAAGAGAAAAGTTTACTTAACAGAAAAAGGAGATGGTTGAGGTGGGAGAAAAGGTAATCATTTGATTGACAAATCTGATTAGTCTAATATTATGACATAAACCACATTACAAAGCAGCATAATCCAAGTTATATTAGAATAGGGCCATCCTAGGAGTGAACTTCCCCTCATTAATTTATGTGGATTAGCAGAGGGCAAAAAGACTGCAAATCTGTCCTAGTTTTTATATAATCATTTAAAAGCGCACACCAATTGTGACAGTTGGGTTGACTTTGGGGTTAATCAGGCTGATTTCTCCTTTTAATTGCTTTCTATTCAGAGTAAATTCATTAGATAATGTTCTCTTCAAAATTCATGAATGACTTTAACTGAGGAGTCTGCTTTAACTGTTTTAGGTTTATTAGCCTTGCATCTGACCTGCCAGCTTGCTGTTTCTGTTTTTTCTTATTGTTAAAATGTTTGTCCTAAAATGCTAATATTAATATTATAGCCCTCATCTCTCAAGAAAAAGGTTGAGAATATGAGACTGACAATAATAATAATAATAATAATAATAATAATAACAACATGAACACGCATGTAAACTCCAACCACACTTCATTCAGAATAACCAAGTATGTTTAGGGGAACTTTCTGTGGCTGTCTTCAAATGACAGTTATTCCGGTTCTGTGAAAATATGCAATCTAAGCATAAAAAAAAAACAGAAACTCATACATCAATGATATAATGAAAATGATATATTCTGGTTCTAGGAAATAAGTAATATGTGTGGAAAAAAGACAACCAAAGACATGAATAAACAGACACAACATCGATGAACTTAATGAACATCACATATTTTGGCTCAATGAAAATATGCAATTTATGTTGAAGAAGACAGATATTAAAGGAAGATGCCAAAGGAAAAAATCAGTGGCAGTAACATCTCGATGTGTCTGTAAAGTCAGAAATGTACCAGTGGATGCTTTTAATAAATGAATTCTGTAATATGTCTTTTGAGCCTGCCAAACCATTTTTAATTGGCTATAAGTTCAATAAGATAGTATGTGTCAGCTTTTCTTTTTTTTTTTTTTTAAAAAAAAAAAGCCCCTTTTGCTAACTATATTAAAGACTGTTAAAATTTAATCACGATGCTCCTGCTCTTCTAAATAATACAGTCTGACAGACCAAATGGTGAGCGACAAGTAATCTGCAAGACAACATTCTTATTTGGACCTTTTCATCTGCCTTGTTTTCAGAAAGACTGCCCTGGGACGGTCTCAGCTGCATCTAGGCAACATTATAGTCTGTAAGCAGGGGAGGTTCCCTAAACCGTGCCCCTACCCCTGAGCCTCTCCAAACTACATGAGGCTGAGACAAGAGATAATCAAGGCAATTTGCCTTAACTTGGGAGAATATTTACAGAATCTGAAGGGGATAACCTCGATTGATATCTGCCCATGTGACTTATTAGGCTTTGTCTGGGAGAAAAAAAAAAGAAGCCCCAAGGTGCTGTTAAATAATTTTTCATTGATAATCATGCTTGTCACCGCTACGAGCCAACTTTGTGAGGAGCGACCGGGGCGGAGGTAAGCCCCTTAATTTCTTAATAAATTATTCTTTACCAAAGGATGAGGATTAGGGGCGGGGGAGGGTGCGTGGTTACTGACAGAGCTGTCAGGGAGGCAGGTGAAGGGAAAACGGGCACGCTTTAATTTATCTGCGCAGGAACGAGCAGCTCTTAAGGGATTAATCTCGGTATCTCGGCACAGCCTCGGCCCTGGGGCGGCTGGAGCGTTCAGCGGGAATTGGGCGATTGAATTTCTCAGTGACGGGGAGTCTACCTCAGAGGGCGGGCTGGGATCTCACCCGCTCGACATGAGGGAGCAACAACTCAGGTAGCGGCGGTGGCGGGTGTTGTCTTGCAGATCTCTTCCCTTTATTAAGCCCTGGCAGCGCATGGTGTACCACATGGAAACTCAAAGAGCAAAGTGCCCTCCGCACCACCCTGTTGCAAAGATCAGACCTGAACTTCACCTGTAGAATTGTGGCCCACTGCTTCTGGTGGGTTTTATACCGGTTACTCCATCTCGTACACACAAAGGCATCAGCAGGTTTTGAAGCATGCTTTCAATGGATCCTTTTGTGTCCTAATTAAGAGTTTCCAACAAAGGTCAGGACCTCCTGGGGTCCATGAAGAATGTGATGGAGAAAGTATATTCACTTTATGTAAATGATCAACATCTACAAACACATTTGAGAAAATACCTGCATGTATGCTGCATAAAAATCACAGATGTTATTCTGAATATGTGAAATATTTTGAATTATATTACACAAATTTTTACTCACAGGAGTGAACTACTGTACAGCAACACTTAATGAAAAGATCACACCCAGATCACTCTGCCTTTGTATCTTAGAGACCAAGTTCAAAACAATACACAAAACTGATTGCTGAATGCACGTAAACACATTGCTTATGTTCAAGCGCAATAATTTCCTCAATCGGTGAGGTTTCACTGTGACTGAATCTAATGCTGCTGACCGCTTTCCTCACAGACGGGTTCTTAATTCCGGAACGTTATTATGACACTCCTGTCTCTAAGAGTGACACGGAGTGAGTGAGAAGGCTCCTCCCTCCCAGGACACACCCGTCCCCCTGTCCCACCGTGCCACGCCGTGCGCTGGGACCTGCGGAGAGAGAGTGTTTTGTCTTGTGATTAATATTAATACAGAGGAGCGCGCGGCTCTAAACGAGGGGAAGCTCTTTGGGCGGGACGCGTGCGTGACACGGCTGACAGCTCGGTGCCTCGGTGACACCTCGTCCTGACTTCAGACGGGATCAATTAGTGTCGCAAACGCGCAGACAGGCGCAGGAAAGACAACCTGAGAGTGTCAAACGCACACGCGCGTACACACATCTCTGACACGGTGGAGTCTGTGCTAATTTACATTGTGCAGAAACGTCTTAGGATTAACTTATTTCCATTGACTTAATTATTTACTTAAAAATTCTGAGGAACCAAAAGTAGGGGAGACATTCCCAACAAACTCAAATGTCAATAACCATGCATTTAATACCCAGGCAAATTAACATATATGATGTATTAGACTGCTATAGTTCTTTCCTTTTCTGTAGACAGGTATAGAAACAAAAGCAATACGATTTATTGTTTGCTAATGTGGAATATACTTTTAGCAAAATATACCAAGTAGCTTGTAAAAGTTCAAACAAGAACAATATACCTATCTGTTGATCTTGATATACAGAAATTATGTTGTAACATACTGCAAGAAGATATTGCAAATAAGATTAAAATATATTAATGCATATCTAAAATATATTGCAATACACCAAAATGGAAATGATTCACATATCTTAAATATATTTACTGAGGTCAAAAATATCTTCTGTAATATAGACTCTCAATATACGATTAATTGTAGGGGTCTATCTATCCATCCATTACTTTTCTTTTGGTATCTCTTTGTTGAGTACATTGAGTGGCTACACTGCGAATGGGGGAAATACAAAAACCATGCAACAGATATAAAATGATGTAAAAATGACAGGAAACAAACGCTGATGATGCAGATAGCGTCACCTTGGTGCATACTATACTTTTCCGCAACAGAGCTGTTTCACTTGTCAGTCAAAAATGTTACTGGATATTTATTAACATATTAATAGGTGGTTTATAGATATGTCATAACATCCTAAAATGTTTTGTTTGAAAATCATATCATTTCTGGCAAAGTTTCTTAAGATGAATTATGAGAAAAAAATGTACAGTTCCATGTGAATGGTATGTCATAATCTGGAGCAATCCTTGTGTCATACTTCAGACTTATCCTCACAGAAGCACAGATTCAAACACACCAAGTTCCTGTATGAAATCTCCTTTGCTATTTGCATTTACTTTTAAATTTACTGTAAAATTAATAACCAAACATGTTTTCCAGTTTCACCAAACCTTAGTGCGCTCGTAAACAACCCTGTCAAAAGGAGCGACGTCAAAACAACATCAGAATTCCCTTTTCCCCCGGCTTGCTTGCGGAGATGAAACCATTTTTTTTTCCAGTTTCTGATCAAATTGACTTCGACCTTAAGTAAACACTCCTCGACGCACATTGGCAGAGACGGATATTGAAAAGTACTCTCCAATTAAATATGGGAATCTTCCAAAAACGGACTGCTGCTTTTTACTTCCACTGCTGATGCCAGCTTCCAGCAGGAGGTCCGGCCTTACAAATGCGACGGGAGGAAACTCCCAGGCCTCTACAGCGGGAGCAAAGCTGCGGTCACACACTGAGACACCCTCCTCTCTGGGAGAAAAATGATTGCCCTCAGCAGGTTTGGAGAATGGCTTTCATTAAGGTCACTTTAGGTGACAGAGGTAGTGCTGATCTCCCGTGGTTAATGAAAGGTTTAAAACAGTGGGTGAGGAGGTCAGGACCCTGTTTTGCTGGGGACCACCGATGTCAATTGTTTAAATAAGGGTTGAAGGGACCCTCTGAAATCTTCACCTCGCGTGTACCTCAGACACGCCATAAAGACGTTACAGGTCATTAAATTCCATAAGGAAGCAGATTACACTGCTATTGGCGGCTTGGGAATTGGCCAAACTGGATTGGCTGGAGGGGTATGTGTTGCTATCGATCAGCAGAAACCAATCGCGCAATTTTTATGCTGACCATTTTGGGTAATATTTATGATTAAATGGGACAGACTAAATGTCCGATGATTCCTATTCAGAAATCTGGAAAACAGTGCAATTTATGGATGGTGGCTTTGAATGACTGTGATCTCCTATACATTGACAAATTATTATATGAAGCCTTTAAAGCACACCTTGGTTTAATTGTGATTAATAAATCAAAATATCATTAAGTTAATGTTATGGTGCCCAGTTGTGAAAAACAAAACTAATCCATTATTCGCAGCTGAATGCATGTGCCAAGCAGTCTCAAAAACTGACAGACTGATGCATACGGTGTATACAGCCAAAGACTGTCTCAATTTTTAAATATTTTTCTGATTCTTTCTGAGTAAGAATAACTTGTATATGCCTATGTACATATATTTATCAGTCCCTAGACATTTTCATATTCTAATGTTTGTGTTGTCTACAAATTAGCATTGAGATAAATAATTTTTCAGATTGAATATTTAATTGAGATTGAATGTTTTAGTGGTGCATTCCAATTATGCACTATTAACAATTTTTTTTTAGCAACTTTTGTACAGACCTCCATTTCCTGTTTCCAGAGCTGGGAGATGGAAGGTTGCTTTCCTCACTCAGTATTTTTGAAGGGATTCACGCATCTGAAGCCGCATGAAGTCTCTCTCAGATCCGGGAAACCATTCGGACAACTTTCATTTTCCTAATTCCTCTCCACATCAGAGGGGAAGAGGAAAAAAAAAAAAAAAAACGCCACCCGACCCCGTGCCATCGTGAGCAGGTGATTAAACCTCGCAAAGGAACGGTGTCACCGCAGCTCTGAGAGGTCCTCCTCTTTAAGTCACATGCTGAGGGGGGACACCCTCGTCCATTACTCGCAGATGCATAATTAATGAAGATGAGTATGCATAATTCTTGGAGCCCATGCTCTGTTCAAAAGACACCCCCCCACCCGGAATCCTGTGATGAAGAGTGCGGAAGACATGTGGTGAAAAGAGTAACCATCAGAGGAATCTTTTAAGCATCGGCGGTGAACATCAGAGGGAGAGAGTATCTGATAGCGTTCCCTTTTTAAGGAACTACGTCCCGTTTTCCTCATTTTATCCCAACATCACTCGCGCTTTTGTATTTTGTAATTAAACACTATATGGCCATTTTTCCAGACTAGGAATTTGCTTTTTTCTTTGTTTTCACTGTAATCGCTGAAATAAAAAAAAAGAGAATAAAAGAAGGTAGAGATATAAAATGAAACTGAAATGCATCATAACTTTAAATTTCCTCAGTGTTAAAGCACATCAGCCAGTTACGTATAACAAACAGATGACACTCAGTGATTTGTTGTTTTAAAGAAAATATTGTAAGAAACTGTATAATAAGAGGTTTATGCCAATATTAACTAATAAAAATGTTACCTGTCTGCACAGGCAGCAGAGAGTCCTCATGGGGGTGACTCAGGTATCCCAGGTGAGCAATAAGGTCCCTAATTTACATATGCAGAATGTTTCACTCTGACAAACACACAGAATTCTGCATAAATGAATTCCCATCACTGGCTTATCTACTGGACTTTACCCACAACATCTTTATTGCTTAAATGTTAACTTGCTGCACGTGGTATGCTTTCTGCTTTATAGAGGACGTAATCAATATGTGTTATCAACAGAAGCTAACAGTGTTAAACATATTTTTAAATGCCACTACACCATTACCATTGCTCCTCTCACAGGGATGAAATTCAAGGACATGCCACAATATCTTCCGTGAAGGGAGCTTCTTGCTGATGCTGAGACATTCTCACGTTATGTTATTTGTGCAGGTCTGTTGCCAGTACAGACTGTAAGTACGTATGCACTGTGTGCATGAATTTCATTGGTTTTTGTCCAAACTATTTGGAAAGAAAATGCAATCCCTCACCAAACTAAACAAACATGCTTGTTTGTTTAGCTTGGTGAGGGATTGCTTTTCTTTCCGAATGCTGTGGGTGAAAGCATTTCTTGTTTTAATATGTCCACAGTGTCAAAACAATATGTCTAAACACCAATCGGGTTGGCTAAGACTTTTGAAATCCACACAAAACACAAGCTGACATATCTATTTCCATTCTGATAAATATGAGCAGGCTACAGGCACGGCTTCTTGACTTTATATCGCAGGACTTAGTGCAGGACACAGGACACAGCGCTGTAGTTTGTGATCGCAGCCATGTGCTATCATTGCAGATAAACTATTCTGCGCATGGTGCACGGTGACATTATTATTTGATGTTTCCATGCTCAGTGTGCAGGGGGTTCACTGGGTGATGCCGTCTGCAGCGGCAGGCCATGAGGGTGACGATTTGACATGCTCTGTGTCGAACGTGCGCCATGTCATCCGCCTTAATTTCGCATACTAACGGGAGGGCCTGCCACCTCTCGTCAAAGGAGGTGAGAGACCGTCTGCGCTCCTTTCACAAATAAACCCTAACCCCTGAAGAGAGAGAGAGATGACACTGCCCAGAGTCCAATGAGACTAAAAGGCATAAATGTACAATCATAATGACTATTTTATGGATATATTTTAGAAATCACTTTAAATATATTTAATCCGCTCTCCTGACTAGAGAAGGGGTTACAGGATTGCCTTGTTCGCCAATGTATTACTTATTCATGTGGCGGTACACGTCGTAACACTGGAAAGTACATCAAAAAGTGTTAATGGTTTCAATATTTAGCTGCTGCAGGGAAGAGCTCTCTAAAGAAGACAGAAAAAAAAATCCGGCTAATGGCTATGTCTCGCCATTAAAACGAAAAGCTTAATGCATCTTATAATCAGGAGACAATTTGCAAATCATTAAGAGAAATGTAAGATTCCATTAAAATACAAATCAAGTGGCCCTCGCCGGACTAATAATCTTTTTTGATAATATTTAGCATTTTTTTTATGTCGTCTGTCCCTCCTTTGCACAGCCACTGCAAATGAGTCTGCTCCTGAACCTGCGATTCGCCGGGACCCGCCACTTTAACGAGAGCCAGATCCCCGCGCCTGATCTCCTATTCAGAGCAGGTACTAATGAAGAATTCCATATATTCTGAAATTTAATTAAAACCCCAAAGATTTCAAATTAGATGCAATCTGAAGTGCCTGGGGCAGACCCACATGCACTCGGTGGCGGGGGTATCGCGGCTGAAAGTTGATATCGTAATTGGTCTTGATGTATTTTTGTGTTGCCAGGGTGCGGGAGCAAGGAGCTCATAACCATAGAGAAATCCTCAGTAGATTACCTGCTCATTGAAAATGCCATCACTCAGGTAGTCCTGCGCTAAATTAGCATGCTGCTAAAACGCACAAAGCGACGTGGAAAGGGGAGGGGGTGGGGGGTTGATCGGCACAGCTGGCCCGTGCTGCCAATGAGTTATGCATGCCCCACCACTACTGCCTTTCTTCTGTGCAAAAATATGCTCCGATGAATATTAAAATATAATTGGCATTCAACCTGGGTAACTCGAACCGTTTTGTTATTTTCTTTTAAAACGATTTGGATCCTCAGCGGTTATTATTTTCAAAGAAACAATTCATCGTCTAATGACACCGAGGTAATCAAAAACGATTTTGATTCTCAGGCAGAGGTCTTGGTAGAGAGAGGGATACTTTTATGTGTTGCCTACTGTTTTGTTTAAAAATTCCTTTGAGCATCTATTCTGCGGCACGCGAGGAGTCTGAATTAGCTTATGACAGAGTGGGGGAAGTCTCTCAGTCTCCACACAGGAAATATCACTGTTACTCCCCAGTCATATAGATTTAACTGTAAAATTATACACATTTTTCTACACACTGAAATGGTCTTACAGTGCATGTCTACATAATATTCCTGCTGCAAAAAAATTGTATTTAGCTGATACTGTCTAGTAGTGAAATTACACTGCTCCTGGGAAGCATATATACTTGCATACATATATACATTCATAATTCCATATATCTTTTAAAAAGCACCACAATAGTCTCAAAAATATGGTACATTATATACAAGTTGACAGATTGTAGGAGACTAAAAAAATAAACACAGAGCAACACTGCACTGCCTGTGAAACCCTGTTTACTGAATAAAATTGTACATGTTAAGCTCCGACGGGGCAGTGATTATGAGGTCTGTCCCTTTCTGCGGGGAAGTGGCAGGAGGACAGGAGCTTGTAAAAAGCCTTCTGCAGCACTTAGCGACGTAGCATCGCTCTGCCCGTCAGACATTCGCACATGAAATTGTAAAATATGTACCTGCCAATCACTCCAATTTGAATTTCCCTTTGATATGAATGAGAGGATGGAAGATTGAAATATGATAACTTGTATCTCACCATAAATATGTCGTGTCCAGCAGTGTGAAAGAGCAGTAATTTTGCAAACCTTCTCCGCTTGCTCATATTGGGGGGGTGGGGGGTGGGAGAGGGAGTGAAATACAGACAGCTGCTGAAATGTGCAGGTCTGACAGCGCTATCTGTCTTTTTGATTTAAATGGAGTGCTCTGACTGTGCCAGGATTGGCTAGGTCTCGAAGGCACAAATTCAGATCTGAATTCAGTGTGAACAATGCCTTTACTGACTTTTTTTCTCCCTTTATGACCTTCAAAAAAAGACTTAAAGCCTCGGGTTGCCCAAATTTCAATATGCGCTGCCAGATTTTGGGTTTGTTTTTTGGTTTTCCTCTGTAAAGCGATGTGTGCATGCACGGAACTAACGCATCTTTAAAGCATCGTAACACAAACCCAAATGTGACCAAATGCGGCTGTCAAAATATTAATACAATTTACCAGCTGTGATTATGATTCCAGGAGAGAATTTTCACCGCGTTTGCCATTAAAACTAAAATAATATCAACATGTGACCCAATTACTTGGCATGTATATATGTCTATTATGATTACATTAGCATCTCAGTCGTGTCCACACAATGCTAATGAAGGGGGGTCTCGGCACGCTGTTGTCACCAGGAGCTTCTGGCTTTGTGAGCGATCGTCTATTCTTCACGTCTGCCCCCCCCCCCCCCAGCTCTGTTTTTGGCAAAAGGACAGGTCAGGCTAACAATAGGCTCATTGAAAACTTCACAGCCATTCACATGTTCTCATTTTCTAAACCTCCAAGCCCAGCAAATGTCAGGAGTTGAAACTGCGCTATACTCTCCCCCCCGTCCCGGCCAAGAATTATGGAAGCGCGGGCCAAGACTAACACAGCCCCTCCCGGAGCGGCGGAGGATTACGGGGCCTGGAAGCCATCCTGCGTCCTGCACCGGGCCTGGTTTTTGGCGCGGGCGGAGCGGGGCGTCTGATCCTACCCAACCCCGAGGCTTTCGGGGGCGGTCGTCGGCCACGTACCTCCGAGCAGGAGGGGGTGGTGGAAGGGGGGCATGGGGAGGCCCTCCGTGGCCTGGGGGTCACTGAAGTACGCCTGCAGCCAGTCTGCGCAGAGCCGCACGGCGGCCGGGGTCTCGTCCGGGCCCTCCGACGCCACGCAGCCTCTGTGGAGGGAACAGGGGCCCTGCTTAATGTTCATGTTCACGGTGCAACAGCTGATCATACATACCTCATCCAGTCCATACTTATTCCATGTATGTGTCCTGCCCCACTGTTAGATAGATAGTACTTTATTGATCCAAAAAGACGATTGCCTTGTTAACAGTCAAGCATGTTAGGAACAGAGATATACAAAATAAAATAAACATAAAACAACAGGACAATAAATTGAACAATAAATACTGCAATTGCAACTGCACCATTAAAGTAACTAGATGCAGAATTTCGTTAATGTCCGTAGTGTGCTTCTTGCATGTATTGCACTTATATATTGTACATGATGAGTTCCATACCTGATTGCAAATAATGTTGCAGTTTGTTGTAACACTACTGTTGTTTGGTATTTGTCGTTATCACTTTGACGTAAGCACTACGAGAGACACTGGTACTGAAGTCAAACTCCTTGTATGTGCAGAAGCATGGTTGGCCAATAAAGTCTGATTCTTAAACATGTGTGCTTAAACAGTCTCCAGAGCTCCTCATGCCCACTATCATAAATGGCATCTGTAAAAACAGCGTTTAAACAGAACATTCGAACGGGCTCGGCCTCGTCCAAATCCTCAGGCCACAGTTAACTCCATGCAGAAAACATTACCTTTTTTACAGGCCTGCGATTAATAAGTCACTTCTCACTAGGTGTGAAAAAGAATTGGCGAGCAGTGCTGTCCAACTGATTTCATTCCTGGGACCAGAGTGGAGAAGTATTACTGCTTCCTTAGGAATTCGTTTATGGACAAAAAATTCTCATTTTATATACGTTTAATAGTCACTGGAGTGGCAAGTATCACAGCCCAACTGCCTTACAATCTTAAATACCTTTTTTACTGCACGTCGTTGCCTGGCAGCTGGCATCAAAACAAAACCTCTATTGTGACATAAGCTTGCCTCCAAATCTGCCATAACCATGGAAGTCCCTGAATGACGATTAAATGTGTCTTTCAGACATACCACCCACTCACACACACACACACACACATGCACACACATGCACGCACGCACACACACACATCCACCTTCAAAAACAGCAGGCCAAAGTTCCATGAGCAAAGATGTGCCAAATACTTATCCTTGTTTTTTTTTTTTTTTAACATATATGACCATATTAAATAAATGAACAGACTTCAAACATTAAAAAGCAGTTTGTCAGATCTAGGTATGGTCATGTGCTCATACAGGTGCTCTCACCGTTTTTCCGGTTCTGAGAGTAAGGAGCTAAAACCGCTGCAGGACCCAACAGGACTGGATGCCTCCACCACTTTCCAAACAGGGTACCACCGAAGAAGGAGGCAGGAAACAGGAAGGGCTGTCCAAGCGTCCGTATTGGTTAACCTTGTGTTCTTACTGGACGACTCGTAACATTTTCACGGGATATGCATCCCCAGTGTCTCGCTAAAGAAGCTCAAATAAACCCCGCTGCACCAAAGCCAATACTCGTTCCAGATTCAGTAAATCCATTAAATATAGGTACGTTAAACTGGGTGACGACATAGAACTCTGCAATGCCAGAAAGGACAGGAAATTCGAACAGGAGCTCCACTACCACTTATTCTGACATCTCTTTGCTTTATATCACATCAAAAACATGCTCTATATTTAAATATCACAACTGTAATGCAACCCAATTCATTTATAATGAACTACTGTGTGGATGGTGATGTTATAAATAAATTAAAAAAAAAACAGACTAGTGATCACATTCTTATGCCCACTGATTTAATACACCTCCTTTAGGCCACAGAAAGCCATTTTGCATTTGCTGAAGCATGTGTCACCTATCATCATTTGTAAAAACAGGTCAGCCGATATTTTACGTTTTGTACGTTAAATATTTCATAAATCATTGATTAAATTGATCACATCTTGCTTAATTGATTAAACTTTTTAGCTGGTGCCATATGTTTAGAAAGATTTAAATGGGGCAAATGAATTACTCCGCAATACTTTATTAAGGGCATAGCCATTACTTAACACATTATTGTATTACAGAAAAAAAGGAAATGGCCCAGCGTGTCCTTAGAGGCATAGCAGTTACAGTACGCTCCTACAGGGACTTAGAGGGTTATTTAAAAGCTCTGCTGCCTCTCACAAAACTAGTAGTAGAGAAAAGTGTCTAACAAAGGACTACACACAACTAACCAGATTCTCCATCCACAACATGACGTGTGCGGAATACGGAGGAGGGACAGAGCCTGTCTGGATCATTGTGACCTCATACTTTTGACCGTATGCTGCAATCTGACTGGACAAGATTCTCTTGCCACAGTGACTGCATTTGTCAAAACCAGACCATCTGAGCATATAATATACTTACATTAGTCTTTTGCTAACTGCATACACTTTCAAGTAGACATGTATGTGATTATGCAGTTACCAAAAAACGTAAAAAACTTGTAAGTATATTATGTAAGTATATTATGAACTGCATTATTAAATGTATTAGTTTTTGATGAGTATTAGCATAAGGATATATTTACAAAGACCTTGATTCATTGACAGATTTTCTGAGACCTTGAGCAAGTGCCAGCAATGAAATGTTTTAACTTTGCTGTTCTGCTTATGCAAAATACATGGATTTCCAGCAAACCGATCACGGATGCTAGCTGATGGATGCTTTAACCAAACACAGTAGAGTAAAACAGGAGTTTTTTGTTCTGTGGAAGACCTAAAGGTACTTAACAACGCTAACTCCTGTCCCTAACAAGACAAAGGGGCTAAACCATTATGTATCAGGTACAAAGTACCATCCCCTGAATGTTCCTCTCTAAACATGTGCATTACTGGTACACAGACCTGAAGCTCCGCCATGGGGGATCTGCACAGCAGTTCCATTAACTTCTGTACGGCCTTATAAATAAATAATACCACCACATAAGTGGCTTTCTTGTAAATTGGTTTATACTGTTTCGTATAAATAATACACATTTTCTCCGTTATCCTCCATGACTGACTTTTTTTTTGTTTTTTTTTTTTTTGCTTTCGCCACAGATAACCCGATACAACAGTTTTTACACTTGTGCAGGAAACGGTTTATGTACCTTTTAAAAACACACAATTTCCTAGTGTTGTGTCATCACTCTTGGCTCTTACCTCAGATTGAATGTTTATTGGATTCTATATTGCAGAACAGCTCTGTTTTTAAGGAAAAGCTATTGACATAAGTGCTCTGTTATTTGAGGTCATGTTAAAAACACTTTGGGGGCTCTTAAACAAACAGCTAACACAATTATACTATGAAAGCCAAAGGGAAAAAAAGCAACAACTTTCAATTCAAATACTACCTACTGCAAAGCACATTTAACACTTCCATCCAAAAGAAACCAGTTAAAAATCCATTCAATTTATCTGGTTTGGAAGTGCTGAAAATTTGGAATGAAAACTAGTGGTATTTATGTTTTAAATAGCCACCAGGGCGATTGCAAAATCAAACCAGGTGCTTGCACATAATAACACTGCACATGACTCTAAAATGCATGTTACGCTGGATCACAATGCCACACATTAGAGACTTGGAGGGCGTGTTCCATCTAAGAGAGCTGCAGCTAAGGAAGACCCCTGCAGGTAAAACCACAGGTATCAGATTAACTGCGCAGATCTTTCCAGGATGGTTCAGCCATGCAACAAGGGCTGCCTTGATCCATTCCTGTGCTGTTTGACCATCCAAAAATGAGGACTTTACCATTTCTGCACAATTCATCTACCACTCAGTCAAATGAATGTATTCAACAATTTCAATAAAGCTGATCACCTGTAATCCATGAAAGATCTTATTACATTCTTATTTGCAGTATTAATAGTAAAAACTGGAGTAATAGTAATGGGAGCAGTATTAGTTGTATTAGCATTACAGGTGAATGTGGTACAATTATGTCTCTCTCCATTCTGACAGAGGGAAATCAGACATCAAGCACACGTATAAGATCCCAATGCACTTCAGGTAGAGCAGATTTAGACAGCAGTTACCAGCATCTCTGGGTTTATCAGGAGGCAAAGAGAAATAATTGCATGTAGACTGAATTAATGAGATGGAAAAGCAGGCGCGTATTGGCCGGCACAGAGGGGACCGGCCTCTGCCATGGCGGCCGGCATCCTGTCTCCGCCCGGAACCGTGTGTGTGTGTGTGTGGGGGGGGGGGGCACCTGATCATGCCGTCTGAGACGACTGTAAAAAGCCCTGCGAAATGCAAACACCGGGCCCCGCTCTTAAGCACAGGGGCGACCCCGACACACACCCTCCGCACTGCCGACTACACACTCATAAATAAATGATTAGATGCGGCATCTCCGGGGGCTATCCCACTCTTCCTACAGCAATTACGGGGGCGGGGGGGCGGGGGGAGGATGATCATGGCTCCAGCAGTGGACCTCCCCACTTTAAGCTCGCTGACTAGCAGGAACAATTCCCGGCGTCTTAAGTCGCTGTGCCGGAAGATTGGGCATTAGCATGTAGTGTGCAAATTTCGAAACAAGTCAGGTCAACAAGTGAGGTGTGGAAATACGGTTTCAAGCTCGAGTGCAACACTCCCCCCATGACAAAACTGAAATGCTTTCATTGCCTCTCTTCCTCATGACTGTCAATTTATTTGGTCTCTTCTTTGCTACAGGTGATTAGTCTGTTGTTTCAACCCGCTGAATTCAGCCACATAACACCAGATGTCCCTTTTCCCCCCGCCTTTTCCTCTGGTGGAACCATGACAGGAAATTAAACAGCTGTTCCTCAAAGAATTTTCATTCTAGATACTGTGTGAGAAAGTAACACATCACATTAACAAGAATTATATATTTACTGCTGGGAAGTACATGACCCACAGTTGGACAATGTCTGAGAGCAAATATCCACTACTGAACACTGAACATAATTTCCCTCTTACTGACAGGTGCATGGAAAAGGCACCAGTAAAGATTCTGTTTGGTTTGTTCCAAGAGAAGAGGCTAATTTACTCCATTGTGGATATTTGCAACCCAGAACAGAATTCTCGATTAACTTAAGTAGGGTCTTAATGCATATGATTCTGAAGACCCATGACTTATGGACATGTATATATCCTGTTATAGCCTTGAATATTTGAGTAATATAGGAAAGTCTCTATCCTTATTCTCCTCCCTTACTGCATGCACCATTGAGATGGGATGAGCAATTTTTTCATCATTTTTATATTTTTTGGAGCCCTTTTACAAGCCATATAACTGCTGACAATGTGCATTAACAGGCTACCGTAGCAACAGTAATGCTTGACGCAATACGCGATTACCGTTGGCCTTCATTTATGTGTAAACGACACAAAGTGCAATGCAGTAACACTCACAAAAAAAAAAAACACTACACTCAAATTATGTCCCCAACGGACCAATGCCCTCAAACTGAGTCTCACACCAGCATGCCGGCCCAGTAAAATATACTCTCAACAAAACAGTTCTCAGCACAAAGATCTGGCAGCCACAAATCAACCTCACATTACTGGGATACTGGTGGGGCCACTCGTGTGATGAGGTTAGAGAGGGCACATATACGCTCCTATTAGACAGCGGATGAAGGGCCCCCGACTGCTCTGTCTCTCTCCCTCTCTTCTTTGTGCACTTTCTGTCAGCGCTATCCCACGTAGTTAAGTATTCTCATCTTCTCCTCCTGCTCTGTTCGTGCCAGCAGACTGCTTGACACCTCTCTCCGGCCCCGCCGCTGCGCTCGTGGTCCGGCCGCTCGTAGGCTCCTATTTATTCTGACAGCGACACTAACTCCTCATTGCAGTTTCCCCGGCACTCCTCACAGACACGCTTTGGTAACCTCCAGCCCCGTGGCTTTCCCTGGAAGACGTGCGCGAGTTCGGCCTCTGTCCGCAAAGGCTGTTCGGCAGCACTTATCTTTCACTGCTTTAACACATACACAGCACTAAATCTGTTTGGAGGGCTCGCAGGACTGCACTCTGTCTAAGACATCAGTTTTACTGATGTAACACACCTCAACACACCTCACTTTTACTACATAACATATATATCTAAATGTAGCTTGAAATGAACAAAATTCATTTTCTGTGGGAAATTCCCCTGATTTTTCCCAAAAAAAAGTTACAGTTAATCAATTTAATCAATCAATTTTCTTGTGGAAGAGAGATACAGGAACTGATACCACAGAAGGCGCCGCCCAAAACAAAAGTAGACTTGAAGCCATAACTCAAAATTTGTACACATACAAGGCAATCAATGTTTGGTGCTCCTCAGTAAAGTGGCTGAACATCTTCAACATCGGGCATCCCATTGACAATTCGTATAAACCTTAACTGTGCTGCCTTGTCTATGGCCTTTATCAGTCAGGTGATGAGAGGGAAGCATTGCTCCATATTGCCAGGGAAGGCACAGCGGCAACTGCAGTGGTCCTAATCAGGAAATAAATAGGTCAGGGAGCGCTGACACACTCTCAGATGTCCACACCTGTCACACACAAGGCCCCTCATCCCTGTGCTTAGGGATAGTGAAGCGTGGAGGAAAGAGGTGGCCACCTTCCCTCCCTCCTCCTCGACTGCATGGGTGAGTGGCTGTCTGGCCCCTTAATTTCACCCCCTGTCCCTCTGAGAGGGTGTCCGAGCTGCTGCTGGCCGGCGCATCTCTGGAGCGCTCCCTCTACCCCCGCCGTACCCTGGGGGGTCACACCCCACTGGGCAGCGGTGGAAGGGGAAACTCAGTCCCCTGGTGTGATGGGACCCCTTTACCCTACTCTAACACTCATTACTCCCCCCAGTCTTCCCCTGCCCGTCCCCCCTGGGGGCCCGCTGTGCCAGACGCCATGCTGCCTGCTCGAGTCTCTGGGCGATGGCCCGGCCCGTGTGGAGCGCGGCGATCTCCTACGGTCACACGCTCTTCCCTAACCTGGTGATGGGCTGTCAGATATCCACACCTTCAGAGCCACATCCCTATTTCTGTTAATGGTAACATAAGATATTCACACTTGTCATTTGGACTTTAATTCCTATATTCTACACAATAAAAAAGTGTCACAGTCCATCCGTATTCTTTTTTATCCGTTTTCTGCACCGCCGGTGACTTACACTGATATGACAGGATGGAAGTTTAATTCAATGTCTCAGTGCGTGCGGCAGACTTTTTTTAATGTCGTGCAGTAAATTATGTGTATACTATGCGGATCGGTGACACGCTGGACTCAGTGAATAGACCATCCATATTTAAAAATCAAAGAATCTCTGCAGCACTGATCAAAAACATGAGCCAAGGATGATTATCAATCACACCGGTGAAGGCTGTCAGCTCTTCCGTCAGCTCACCATCTTAAAATTATGGCAATCATTTAACAGACAGCATGACGTGAAATACGTGCAAACAAAGCCAAAACAGACCATACACAAATCTGACTAGGTGGGCAGTACTAGGTAAAGCTATTTTAAACATAAAATGACTGAAATGTCGTATTTGCAACATAAAAATCTTGAACTATGATAAATGAAAAAAGACATGAATGGAAAAAAAGGAGTTGCAATAAAATCAGAAAGCAACCATGTAATGAAAGATAACAGTGAGGAAAAATATGGATGGCTGTGCGATATACTACTGTTACATCCATCTCAATCACCACATAAGCCATCCCTGAGTGAGTGGCACACACAAATACCAGCAGTCCTAAATGAAAAGTTTAAAATATTAAAATTTTATGATAACACAGCTTACATCCTATGTTAAATTATGCAGAACACGTTCACCTTTAAAAATACATTATACTAAAATCTCAGAATTAATAATGAAACACAAATGTAAATATTATTTGCCATTTTTTTTCAAGCTGAAAAAAAAAGTCTACAACATTGATAAATTCAGCGGATGCCACTTCAGGCCTGCTCTGCTCTCTCTCTCTCTCTCTCTCTGTGCTGAATTAGTAATGATGGGGATCCAGGAACTCTCAGCTCTTTTACCACGAATAAGTGTGATCGGTCGTGACTCCCGGGGGACTCGGTCAGGAATCTAACTCCATAACGCCGCCGGTATATGACAAGGTCGGTTCCATCTCCCAGCAAATGCACTCAGAAAATAAAGCAGACACTCGCGGGGCAGGCAGCTGAAACCCAGAGCACGTCGCCGTCCAAGGCCCGGACACACGGCACAGCCAGTGCCTGCAAAACCGAAAACTAACCAGCATTAGAGGAGGACCTGCCACAGATTAAGAGAAGAAATTAAATGACACACGCCTGTGTGTACACCACACACACACACACACACGCACACACACACACACACGCACACACACACACACACACACGTACAAACGGGGCTTCATGAGTGAACCATCTGGGGTTGTCATCAAAGCCACAGCTGCCCACACAGGGCTTCACCATAGCTACCCCTGACAAAGGCCAGTCCATTCAGGCATTTAAATGTTAAAGGCTGCAATAAAACTTTTAGCAGTTTGTTAAATATGAGTAGAAGCCGTTAAATCACCTCTCTGTACCCTACACATGCAGTTGATTATAACTGAAAGAAGCAAAAGAAAATTCACAAAAGGAGAGCATGGCACCAGGTGTACCAGGCACACTGAACAAGTATGAATAACACTCTGCTCAATACTGCATTTCAATTTACTGATATTAACTACAATACATGGAATTTATGCAATGATAGTTTGCGAAACTACATTGGTCTAAAAGCATTCAATGAATAGAAAGTAAACAAGCCTGTATGAAATCTGCTGAGGAAAATGTGTAATATTCATGTAAATTACAACTCATAAAGCAGATTATTATTGCATTTTGCACAGAATACCTCTATTCTGTATCTGAGTGAAAATACGACTGATTTCCCATAACTTTGGAGGCCTGCATAATTGGCTCCATTTGTGTTAATGAAATGTATAAAAATTAATCTAGCCTGAAGGTGGATGTAGCAGAGGCCAAAAAGGCCTTGCATTTAAAGACAATGAAAGATAAATCACTGTGTCACCTAACCAATTAAGAAGCAAAAAAAGAAAAAAAAAAATCTGCATATCGCGTGTATACTGTGTTCTTGAACTCACCTCCTCCTGCTCCCTGACCCTCTCCTTTTCCATATAGACCTATTTTCCCCCCATCCCAAGTGCGGAACTGTCATATACTGAAATGCATGAAACTTTATACATGACAGGAACACGGGCAGATACTACAGTGATGCTTTAAAAAGCAGCCTGGACAGAACCTAGTACCTTAAGAGTGCCACGCAGTTGCCGGGATACGTTCTGCTGGTGTCTGAAACGTCTGTATGCCAGTCGGTTGTGTGAAGAACAACAACAACCCTGCATGCGTTAGTCAATCTTATTGTGGGTCCTAACTCTACAGGCAGGACACTGCTGAAGCTTTACAGGTCATTCCTGAATGTAAAGCGCTTTTTTGGGGGGGGGGGGGGGGGGGGGGGGGTGGGAGTTGTGTTATTTGATAAACCAAAAGGGGAAAAAAAAAATACAGCCTTAGTGCCTGGTTTCTGGTTTAATGCACACCAGCCACTTACACAAAAGCGACAGACCCCATCACCCCCTTTCACTTCCATTAACTGTGACTTCCAGATGTCTGTCGACAGGGCTTATGGGTCCTCCATTTCTCTGATACTGTACGGCAAAGGGCTGCCTCAGTGAAGCCCAGCAGCTCCGATTCTGCTTGACCCGCTGTGTTATCAGACCAGCAAGAGGGAAGCGAAGGATAAGAGGGAAAAAAGACTAATAATCAAGGGTTCTGATAGGTCAGGGAAGCTTGTCAGAGCTCGTACTTCTGGGAATTTATTAATAGGTGTATGACTTCCGCGAGCTATTTATTCTGCTATTACCAGCTACTCAAACGCTTATCCAGAATCTGGAAATTCTAGAGCAAAGCAGTGCCCCACCACATCCTTCTCTTTACCCAGTCAGCTCAAATATGTATGAAACTCTCCAGGGACGTCAGATGGACCTGGCCACCATATGTTCTGAAAAACGTGTGTCTATCTAGGTATGCTTCTGTTTAAAAGAAATCTGCAGTGGCACTTAGCTTTTATAATGCAGAAACTGTTCTGTTAATGCTTCTCATAGTTAGCATGTTCAGCCAAATGTTTGACAGGAGAGGGGAAATAGCTCTGTGCAAAAAGACAGTCAAACTGAGAACGCTTTTTAACCCTGCGGCGACCATGTGGGGGAGGGAGATTTATGGTTTGCCTGTGTGGGACATTTCTGGTGGGTTTTTTTTTTTTTTTTGGTTGTACTTTTGGGAGGAAATGTAGCATACCTCGCATTCGAGGGGGGAGATCTCCTACACGGTACTGGGAAACCCCTGGATCTGACACCCAGAAAAGCGAGTTTTAGCAAAAACAGCAGGCACCAGGCACCAGAGGACTGGCTGCTGCACATTCCACAGAGGCCTGTAGGACTCTCCTGAGCAGGGCAGCCACCGGGACAAAGAAACATAAAAGACCAATGTTGGATTTTCTTATTATTTTAAAAGTAAACGAACCGGACCAAAAGCGCACTTGGAGAAAATCTTTATTTGGTGGAGATGGAATCCGGCAGCATTTCTGCCTGCGAAGCTTTAACTCAGAGAACTGTTAGCGTAAACAACCTTTTATACCATGAAACAAATGGTAACAGACAATAGGTTTACACTGTTGCAACATCAACCTATGCTCCCAATGCAAATCAGAATCTTTTGATGCTAAAGGCTCCTCTGTCTGGTGGTGGTTGCCAATTGCCCACTACCGGTTGTATTCAACAACTGACGGCTGTCACCTGCCTTAATCAGTTGCTCTCGGCTCTAACTGTAACGTGGCGCCAGAGGTGTGGACCTTCCTTTGTAACTATGATAATAAGGCCGTCAGGTTCAACAGTTCTCTTATTCTGAAGCATTTCTGGTCAGAAGTTACTATAATCTTATACCAATTACCAATTAACCAATTAAGAAATCACATGACACACACAAGAGTCACATCTGAGACCCATAATATTTTAAAGGAAAAGACCTGCGCTGGAAGCAAAAAACACTCCATATTACGCTTAGTCTCAAAGTGTAAAGCTGATACTGGGTTACACAAGCAGTCCTGTGTTTCTCAGATGCACAAATATATATTTCACATAAGGTGGCTTATAGGCTTAAACAAGTTGACTTTCTGACAGTAACCCTATTTTGGTCGAATCCTGTGTTACCAATTACAGCATACTGTATATCCCTATCACTCCATCAATTGGTTTTGACTCAGTGAACCACATAAATATATTTATCTGAGTTAATTATGTACAAAAAGCCAGAGATGAAGTGTAAAAATCAGAAATAACTATTTCAATTCTGCACAAAACCGGAACACATATCACAGCATGTTATGATTCTGAATAATGTAAACCACAGAAATAAAGGAACACGAGAAATGCATTATTCATGGTAAAAACCTGGAATTATTTTCAAAGTACAAATACCTGCATCAACTGCCCTGGAGACAGTGACTGTCCTTTCGTGTTTGTGTCCTACAGAGCAGGGATCATAAACCTAATTTATCCTGACACCAGAGTAGATCAAACCTAACCTATCCCTTTAAATATTTAACTGCCTTTTTATAACTTAATGTATTTTGTATTAGGAGGCTTCTATTTTTTTTTTTTTACTCTGTCTGTTGGAATCTGAAGTTTGTTAAGTGGAGATAGAGTGACAAGAGATGTGCATCAATCACAGGGAAGAAGCGGGTCCGATTCCGGGGCCACTCGACGCAGTTAAGGGGGTTAGAAAGCTTGCTCGGTGTCCCCAGAGATGACCTGGCTGCAAAGACTCAAATAGATAACAGCCGGGGTCAGTCACTTGAAGTAATCCTTTAGTGGCTAAAATGACTGGAATGGCAAAACGCCGGGCTGTGATTTACGCATTCAGACACTGATAAATTCGGATACTCGGAGAGCTCCGTTGAAGGGGACGGAGGTGGGGGGAAGGAAAAAAGGGGTTTGAGAAAAGGCCCACCGCTGTGAGGGAAAAGACACGGAGGAGACCTTGAAGCGGGGGGAACCGAGAGAGCGTGACGACCGGAGTGCCGCTTTCCTCTGTGCAGGACTGTCTTCTTGCCTCACCCTTAAAGCACCCTTACCACAAATCCAACAGGACCCGGCCGCATGTTCTCTTAATTAATTTAGGATTTCTCAGAGGGAGGTCTGACAGATACACATTTTAAGCCATATTCTCGAAAACATTTTTTTTTTTTCCAAGCTGCAGCACAGAAGAAAGTCTAGATGAGCTGATCATGTTTCTTAACACAAACGTGTGAGGGGAAAAATGAAGAAAAGATACGGATCACCTTATTTATAACCTTCACACTCACAGATGCATCTGTGCTCTGTAGGCATTACCTCAGATCAAACGGCAGACTGGAGTGTTCTTTGTCTGATTGGGTTATTTGAGTGTTTCATGTGTGTCCACCCTTCAAGCGGTATTTTCAACAGCACAATGTACAAACTGAACTAAAATGCAGTATTAAGATTTTATATTTAGATTGTGAACCGAAATAGAGGGAAATCAGAGCTGGAGCAGACTGATTTTCATTACTGCAGAATTCTCAAAGGGCACAGAAACCGAAACAAGCTTTTCTTCGTATGTACCATCTAGGTTGAAGATACGCATTCTAAATGCCTAGCACAAAAGTGTGGAAGACACAGAAGACAAAGAGATAAAATCTGGTACAATGGGCTATTTAGGTTGTAAAGAGCAGTTTTCAGTGTCATAAAAGGAATCAATTTGCCTGAAATAAATGACATGTACAGTAGAATCGTGTGCAGTATTAATAAGCTACAACTGTGTATTGTCACACTATTGCTATGTAAAGCAATTTTCATTTAATATGAACGAGTAAAGAAAAAACTAATTTCGTTCAAGCATAATTATCATTATATTTCTACCGTTAATGATTCTACAGGCACACATCATACAAATTTCATGATTCGTGTTCTCCATACGATTTAAGCAAAACGTGGAAATTACTTTCGACATAAAAATTTGAAATGCAAAGTCTGAAAATTGAATTATGGGCTCGTTTAAACTGAGATCCCAGTGGGACAAAACTGTTAAAATTACCTGCAGTAATTTGGAAACATTTAGATGTTTTAAATGAATTGTTTTTTATGCATGATTTTACACAGGGAAAATTGTGCTACCTTACACACTTCATTCATTTTTGTGAGAATATTGAGGTCAAAATCTCTACAGGCTTGAGTTTGCGTGGCAAGATGAAATATGTTCCCATGACAGCAAAAGGTGGAAGTATAATAAATAAAATATTATGGAGATGTGTTTCTAATATTGTGTTGTCATGATCAATTTCCCATTACCCATCCAGATTTTGATATAAACTGTAATATTTCCAACAAAAATTCACTTTATGGAGCTACTGACTCCAGTTTACATACAAACTACTGGCTGCCCTGTAAGCTGGAAATGAACAGCCTATGGCTATGTGCACAATGAATTGAGCATTTAAATTACAATTAGATGAGTATATACAACACTGAGCATTTGCGCTGGTTCGCAGACTCAGAGATGTGTGGAGAAAAATGATTTAGTCATCTCAGTGCTGAGGCAAATTGAATCAAATGAGCAACCAGCAAGCGGTCAAAATGAACTATTACCTCAAACTGGGAATCATAAGACATGATTGCTATCTTTTGCTAAAGGGGACCACAGTTATGAAAAGACATCATTTCAATAACTAAGATTTACATAAAACCAGCTCACACTAATATGTTACCATGGCAAATCATGAAGGCACTGTGAAGGATACTGTAACATAGGCTCATTGTTGGGATAAAAAAGAAAAGGGAAAAAAGACAGGATAATATCAAAGCCATATGAATGACTGCCATCATTTATCACCAAACACACACAATTTTTTTGGCAGATTAAGCTCTTCTAATTGCCCCTCTGAGTTCTGTTCATCTTGCTACATTATGCCTGGGATCATCTTACCACAATAAATTGTGTAAGTGTGTCAGGTCCTATAAACAATGATGACTACCCTTTTGAAAGCTTTACGTTATCAAGTAGCTTCACAAGCCACAAGTAACTAATATGAAGAGGTCCAGAGTTTCTGCACTGAAACCTGTTCAGAGGTAGGTGTAAGAGCCAGTGAGGAAAATGAGCATACAATAATGTAATGTGTCCATAATGATAATAATAATAAATAATAATCCTACGGCTACTTCTACAAACAATGGAAGCGTGGTAAGACGTAGTAAATACCCAGTTTTCTTGACAGAGTGTTAACCATGTGCATCCCTCGCTTACTGTAAGTGCTTTAACATCCTACATGGTTGCATCAGTGACCAGCGGGCGGCACAGAATGGCACCGAAGCCACTGGAGAGTCTTGAAGCGGTGACACAAGCTCAAACTCCAACTCCCACAATGCTGCAGTGGTCCTCTTGCACTGCTCGTCAGGTTCATTCCAAGCAAACGTTATATTACATTACTGTCATTTAGCAGATGCTCCTATCCAGAGCGACTTCCATTTATACAGCTGGATATTTACTGAGGTAATTCTGGGTTATGTACCTTGCCCGCGGGTACAGCAGCAGTGCCCCCAAACGCCACCTCCCTCACTGCAGAGCCATGCAATACGATGGGTCACAGGCCATCCCTGCTTTGGATCCCGTTGGCACAGACCTCCCAAACTTATAAAGCTGCAACAGACTTGATTCTGGAAGTCATAAGTCAGCCAGGGTTCATGCCATCATATTAAAATTAAATAAACAGATACCCATGCAGTAAATCTCGTGCCTTTGGTTTGCCACTGTGGCACTTAAGAGGACTGAATTGATAAGTCCTAAGGATACCTAGCTGATTAGAGCGGCTTTTCTGCACTGTTAACCATGTGCACAGTGTGTTCTAAAGACAGCATATCTGAACCTGCGAACGACAGAACATAGTTAACAAAGTGCACTGCTGCAACAGCGGTGCATATTGACACCATTTACTGCACAGCTTTCACAGTTACAGCACTCAGAGACAGCAGGAGGAAACATTCTCATTCGAAGAACATCTTCTGGATAAAATCCAGCGATGATCACCTGAATAGACAGTACGGTGTGTTTGAGATCAACATTACAAAAATGGAAAGAAAGACTGAATCGGCTAGAACTCCCTCTTCCCTCACGGTAAGCACCTCAGGTCAGAAGTCAGAATATAACGGTCCGCTCTGCCCTGCCGCAGGGACACTAACAGCAGTCCCAGTGCAGGCCACTTTGAGCCATGCCAGGTTTCACAAACCACAGGTCCGTGTGCTGAGTGGAAGCTGCCAGTTAGTGGAATCCAATAAGACCGACTCAAAACTGAAATGCACTGCTAGTCTGCCACTGTAATGTCTGCTCTGCTAAGCAACTATAATATCCACTTTCATCCTTGTACTGCACTCAGCTACATTAAACCTGACAGAAAGTGACTGCAGTCAATATTTCAAAAGTTAAATGCAGAGCTTGTGAAGAAAGCAAAATCCATGTGATATTAAAGTGAAAAAGAGCTAACTTTCCATTTCATGGAAAGCAGATGTTGGTTAACAGAGAGTCATTAGTTAGACGTTAATGTTCCGTTTGATGAAACATGTTCACTGTTGTATTGGAAAGAGAGCCAAGCCCTGAAATCCTTGTCAAAATACAACTAACCAGGATTGTTTGTTTAACCACTCGCTGTAACCTCAAAACTCCACACTATATATTTTGCTCTGCCTTGTATAAAGACACTGTTATAAACTGTTTTTACTCGTTGTGCCAAAAACCACGGGCTATCTGCCAAAATGCTTTCGTTGACGACGTTCTTGTCTGAGAGGAACCTGCCAAAACCAGTAAATATATTCAGTTTACATCAGAGAATGCCCCCAGGAAAAAAACCAAACAAAATAAAACAAATCAACTTGAGGGATAATAATTATACAAAAAAGGGATACAAATACAGCTTTATAAGGGCCTGATTCTCCCTAAACCATTTTGACTTAATGTACTTTGACATAAGTGCTTCTTTGCAAGTTTTGAGTGATCATATTATTCTAGGCATCAGCTCATCATACCTTTTAATGCGTTCAGGTAGCTGACCTCATAGACATAGACAAGTATAATGACCTCTGTGACTGGTACTGCCAGAACTGTATTCTCTTAGCTCATGTTGAAATCACTTCAAATGATTTAAATTTACTTCTAATGCCACTATAACATCATTCACTATAACATCATTCAATGCATATTAACAGATATCACGACAGGTGTTAGTAGTCCAAAAACCTGTATTTCCACCATTTCCTGGCATTTTTTCATGGATTATTACTTCTATCCAGTGCATAATGTTGTATGTGACCCAAAGATGAGTTCACACAATAAAATCAAAGACTGTTTAATGCTTTCCTCCTAATTCAGCTAAATAACCTTTAGAAAATGTGGTAAAGTATTATTGAGCTATAGTGGTAAAAAAAAAAGACAGCTAGCTACAGTACATCCCTATGTCATTGGTAAAAATGAACTTTTTCAGAGAGCGTCTGTAATATGTCATCATCATCTTCATCATCATTACCATTTCATATAGCACCTTACAAAGACCTCTGAACTGTGACCTCTGGCCTCCGGTGTTTGTGAGAGCTGTGACTGACCTCATGCAGTCTGAAGCACCTGCAGTGAGTAATGCATGCAGACACTGTGCACCAGGACAGTGACCAAACGGCAGTGTGTGTGTGTGTGTGTGTGTGTGTGTTTTTTTTTTTTTGGAGTGCCAAGGAAAAACATAAAACATATGACATTTCAGACGAAAAACAGGTCGGAAGCAGGTGCCAATCTAAACGAATGGAAAAGGAGAAAAAAAAAACAAACCACGTTCCCACTCAACCCAACCGGCCTGCCTGTCACGTCTGACACCGCTCATCACCAGTCATCCTTCACTGGTCATGGGCAACACGTGGGGTCAAAAGACCAAACTCAACGGGCCGAGCCACCCCTGTTTCTCCTCATCCTCGCGGCAGACACTCCGCTCTGAGATGACAAGAAAGAGCGCGTTTAAAATAGCTGCCAAAGAAGCAGACGTCTCAGATGGAGAGGGGAAAAAAAAGGCTGTCTCTATGAATTTCAGGGCCTCGGATCATGTGCAGACAATCGTACAAGCAAAGGCCATGAGACACTGGAAACAAATATGCTCTTCCCAAAATGATCCTTTCTGTTTTTTTTTCTTTCTTTTTTCCCCCTATATATAATTTCTCTCAGTTGTACTCACAGAGTACAATAACAGAGAGAATGCAGCAATCTGGTCTGACGCTGAGACACGGAATATGTGAATATACCAGGACAATATATATATTCTATGGATTTTGCTGAACAAAAACCATCAGATGTTGAATTACTGACTGACTAAGAATACAAAGTATATCTCCTAACCCATTTATGATGATTTCAATGCTTATTTTTAGCAAAATTAACAAAAAAATAATAAAAGAAAATCATAATTGGTAACCTAAATTGGTAATTGGTAACCTACGTTGCTGACATTCTAATTGTAAGTGAGTTCTCTTCTTAAAATTATTACTTTTGCTATAAATAATAAATATATTATTTATACTCCATGAATAATTATTTGTTATACAGATCTGTTATACCATATGCAATGGACACAAAGGATCAGTTTGATTTTTCTAGGAACAACCTTCATTTTCACAGTTAAATCAAACTGAGGTATAACACAATAAACTCAGGACAGCGGGGCCTGCATTTGCCTTTTAAAACGGTTTCCCTCCCCTGGCCCCGGCTCAGCACCAGATTAGAGAATGATTATCCGGTGCTTTTAAGTTCCTTGCTGGTTGGCGGCCGTGAATCAGACACCTGACCCGTTACCTTTATTTTCCGTCGCCACGCCGACGCCCCTCGCTGTATTCATGAGCCGCAATCTAATTCGAGAGCACTTCAGCTCCGGCAAACAGCCGACGGCCGCCACGCCGTGCGGAGTATTAGGCACCTTTTGTAAATATCACAGTGAGAGGCGAGGAAGGACAGCCTGCCTGCACATAAACTATGCCAATTAACCAACAAGGAAAAAACAAACGCTGTGCATGTTCCTAAAGGCCAGAGTAACTCCCTGATTTATGCTGATGCTAAAACCACTCCTGCTCTTGCTAAGAAGCTGGCGTGACACCATTCCTTGGAATGCGTTGGGTGTGCCCCCTGGAAATGCAAAAATTCCATTGGACTCTAATATTGCAAGGATGATATCAATGTCCATTTCTTATGTATTATGTATACTGAATGAGTAACAGGCATACAGAATAAGATGCATATCGCCTGTCATTTTATTTTGTCTTTGTAATGAGAGTAAAATGTCGAAGCATTATACTCTCACATAGGATGCCTCACAGTGATGTAGCTTCGGGACATCATGATCAGTCCACGATGCTGGACTGTTCTGCGGTTATGTGTCAGAAACGTGGCCACAATTCAAATGCGAAGACGGGCGTTTCTAAAACTGTTTAATGTGACTGGCCAGACAATAGGCAGAGACACGCTGGTATTTGTAACAAGTCCGCATTGTAATTTATTTATTTATTTTACACAGACCTTTCATGGAACAAGACAGCCCATTGCCTCGATCAGTAATCTACTTATGTTACAAAACTACTACATGGGTAACCCTTGCAGAGCACTTCTGCACACCCTATTTCCAGATTTCGCTCCAGGCCAAACACCACGCTGTATATACCAGTACGTTCAACCACCTCTTTAGCATCCGAGAACAAATTACTGTTGAGCAATCGTGGCTACGGGGCCCAAGGAGACCAGGAGACCCGGTGTTTTTTATTGTAAACAAGCATGGTGCCTTGCCCAAGAGCAGTCTGGACGCTGATACAAGATTCATAATAGCTGTCAGAATCTCCCCTTCTCCCATTGTTTTATGGGGTCAGGCGATATTACACGCACTGATGTATTCCACTTTTTTTTTCTCCCCCAGCTGAAAAACCTTCTCACTTTCAGGCAGGGAGGAGGGTATCCTCGTTCTGCTGCCCGACATGCGGAGCGCTCTGTGAGAGGGGGGACCAGGAACACTCACCCCACCTTCTACTTTTTTTGCTCTTGTCCACTGCCCTGGCAGTAAATTAAACTGTCAAAAATGGAATTGTCCTGTCATCAGTAAAGCTTGGGGGGGGGGGGGGGGTGGTCTCGAGTACTGTGACATCAGATACATTTCTAATTCTGCATTTCCCCCGCACCTGTAATTTCATCCCAAAGTCACACCGGACCGTGGCTGAGATGCTGTCCGAGGAATGGTGGAATGGCGATCTGGAAAAAAGTGGCATTTGGATAGAGGGACATTCATGACGAATGCCTGCAATTTATCATGGGGGGGGGGGGGGGGAGGTTCAGAGAGGAAGCGTGCTGACCTTCGTCTCAGGGCTGATGTACAGGACAGGGTAGAGGTGGAGAAGCCAATTAAATTAATTCCAAGAAAACAAAATAAATATGCAACAGTTATCCCAGCATATCCACAAAGACAGACACTTGTGAGACCATAACAGACTGGTTGTTTTGATTTGATTATTGCACTGTTATAACTAATCAGATGGAACCTCCATCTGATTAATCAAGATGCAACACACCTTTCACTGTTAACATGTTTTAACTAACACTAATGCCAACAAACTACTGCACTGTATGTAATGAGGCAATGAGTCTTATTTAAAACAGACTTCAATGCAGGTGAATATTTGTTTAACCTCGCTGATTTGAGCTGTAGTCACTTAACACAACAGCATGCATGTTAATTATGGTCTCTTCAAATTACTAGCATCATGCTCCAAAGCTATATGAAAGACCCAAGGCATAATTAGTTGGTATTAAGCTCCTGATATTAATCCAAAGCCATAATAAACATTGTCACTGCAATTACCTGGGAGCAGCAATATTGATCTCACTGTCAAATTTTAATATGACTTTATTTCGTATTTCCATATAACTAGTATTCAAATTTGTTCCGGCAATAACAATTTTGAGGACATAATTGAAGTCTCATTCAAAGTATGTAAATGACTGGTGAACACTTGGGAACGAGATAGACAGCACACAAGCAGCATGTTTATGTAGCCCCCAGGGGTTCACTATTGCACGAGCACTGCTCTAACACAGCACAGAAAAGCCACTGGGATTGAACGGGAATATTTTACCCACAGAACCCAGCTCCTTGGCATATTAGAACTGAGGGAGCATTCTAGTCACTAAAGTGCCCTGGTCTTAAGTTTGAGTAACATATTTAAGCATGTGCTGATTTTTTTTTTTTATTTTTTTGTCACTTACCATTGACGGCTGAGAAGCCTCCTACATTCTAAAATTAGAGGGTACTTCCACTGGTAAAATATGTGTTGCTTTTTCGAAGTCTTCCATAAGGACAGCTTTAAGGAACGAACACAATATACTTTTTAAATATTTTTATATATTTTAATGTCCAAACTGAAATGCTAAAAATAACAGTGTCCAGGGAAAAGCCCTGTCAGGCAAAATACAGGACTAAAGGATTGTGATGCTATGTCTACACAGGTAGTTAGCTGGCTATCTAGTTTATATAAACATAACTGTACCGACTAGCCAGGCAACCACTGGACATTGCTAGCATTGCTTTGTAATGTTTATGCTTGTATTTACTTTTCTATCCAATAACCACAGTTTTATGAAATACATTGGATACTGTTCCATTCCTTTGTCTACCGGACAAATGACTTTGGAGCCAATGTTCACATGGGCATTATTAATCACATCTGAGACATTATCTTCACCAATAACACTCCTAGTGACAGGAAAGGGAAAATATGGCAAAACTAGGCAAATATCTGCTAGCACTATTAAGAGCATTCCAGTTTTCTCTCCATTAGTAGCTAACACAAGCTGCCTTTTTTAACTGTGCTTAAGCACTAACATGGAAATTTTAAAACAGCTTACTTACTCATAATGGTAAGCCTTAGATGTCCTGTCAGTAAGATTACTCCAAACGTAACCTTCGTTGATGCTAATGCATATAATAATGCATTCAGTTAGTTGTATTACAATTGTCGATGACTAAGTAGTATGTTTTTTTCTTTTTTTCAGTGTGAAAATATTAATATCGTTACTATGCTATATATCTAGCTGTGCACTATATTTCATATGAGCCTTGCTCCATGTCAGGTTTGGTGCTTTAGCATGTATTGAGGTACCTGTGCTCTGAGAGAAGAAATTAACCATACTCGTAACACTCACTTTAGTTCATAATGTTCTACTTAGCTAGCTAAAGAAATAAAACAAACTATGACATAGTTTCCAAGCTCAAGACATCCAGCTCCCTTTTAAAAAATGTCTTATTTGTACAATTAAGGGGAAAGAGACATTTTTTCGAGGCAGTAATGTGTTCACTTGTTTAGTGTTTCACCAGGTTTTCACTAAAAAAAAAGTTAGTTTTTACATTTTATTGTTGATTTATAACATTCCAGATCATGAAATATTGCTAACTGGTGAAGAAGCAGCAGCTGACATACTGCTCAGAGCTGGGAAACATTAACCATGCATGTGGAAATGACAATGAAACATGCTGTACCCTCGTCAGCAGTGAGTGTACTCAACACATCCTCTGACAACGACTCCCCCCCATTGTTTTGGTTTGACGTGAATCAATAGCTCGCATATTGAATATATTGTTGGGGGTGGTAATCTCCTTCACATGTCGTCATCACCCAGGGCTCTTCAGAATGGGATTTATTATTATTTTATTTTTAATAAGAGAATTTAGGTCTTGTTCCCTTGGGTCCTGCGTGCTTAACTCCTGAAGTACTCGACCTGCCACAAATCCCCCACCAAATCCATGTTTAGTGGCACATGCAGATAAGGGTTAAGCAGCAACATCATAGCATAATTGACTCATATCCTTCCCTAGTTTGGAATGTCAGGGAAGGAAAAAAGGGAGGAAAAAAAACATACTTAAAAAATGCACTTATTTAAATTTTCCACAGCTGAAATTTGTTATTCTACCTCACAAAGATAAATATACAATAAAGGCATTTGTCAAGGAGTGTCACTTATTAAATTTAACAGAAACATGAAGTAATCACAGTAAGTCACAATGCATAAAATAAATTGACAGACTACAGCATATGTGATTTCAGAAACCATGAGGTATTGTACACAACCTCATAATTGCTGTGATAAGCACAATACAGCATTATTGTGAGTATTGCAGCTTAAAACAACATTTAATTCATGCATTTTTGGTATTCTTTTTGGTGGGATTTAATGAAGTCATCTGCCTCCTCAATGCAAAACGACACTGATGTGGGTGTAATGGAGGATTAGCTGTGTTTACTTGGGGGACTTTACAAAGGTACATTCCTTCCTTTAAAAAAAAAAAATTCTGCTTCTGCAGATCTGAACCTCTCCACAAACCACAAGAGCCACATGAACCCCAAAGAAGAGATTTACAGGTTGTACATTCACTCTGTTTACAAAGAAAATGAGGCATCCACCACGAGCAGGTGACCACCCCAGGGATTAAAAGTAAATTTAAAAAAGAAGGCACAGATGGGGACAGGCAACCCTGGAAATGGAATACAAATGACTGCATCCCACTGTGTCACACCTGCATGCAGAAAAAGACAAATAAATAATTCTGACATTAGAGGAAATAGAAATAAAAAAACCGAGACCAGCTTGTTTGTGATGTTACAGATAATTGAAAGAATAACCATAATGCTCTTTCCAAATTACAGTGGCCATGTATTTCAATTATTATACATGTAACACAAAATAAGGATGAATCCACTTTGCAACCACAACAAATAATCCTATCACTGTGTCTTCAGAGCACTGTGGATGATTGTGTCTGCTCTTCTATATGTTGTATAAAACAACCTAAACCACCAAATATACCATCAAATATTCTAATCTCACAATAATAAATTTTGTATTGAGTGGGGAAGTTTTCATATTTAGCTGCTGAGAAATAGAAGAAAGAAGCCCATCTTGAGAGGAGAATCAAATATGTCACCTGCAGATATGTTCTCAGACCACAATATGTGTGTATCTGTGTACGTGTATGCATGTGTCCGTGTGTGTATCCATTGTTTTAATTTACGTTCTGGTTTACAGCGTAACTCTCAGCCTTGACTTCTTCCAGATTCAGCAGTGCAGGGCTCTTGTGTGCTAAGGGACACATAAACTGTGATTTTCGGCTCAAAGCCACATAGTCCACCATACTGGATGGCCCCTCCCTGGGACAATGAACAGGGCCTGCAGATCCATCTTAGCCAGCCCCTTTCTAAATCACGTGAAGAAGCCGTGGGAAGCGGCAACCAAGTTGTCCCTTCTGCCATCCTATACAGCCGGCAAACTGATTTACAAACCGCACATGGCCCCAAAAACAAACACGCTGCCTTCAGATACGCCATGCTGGGGTTGCCCTTCTGTGAAAGCCGGTGTAATTAGCTTTCACAGAGAGGAAATTACCCAACAGGCACGCCAGCGTAACTGTGAAAACCTTGTAAAGGAAAAAAAAGCAGTGCTTCGGTGATGATGCTTACAAAACCAGAATCCGTGCCAGTGGAATGCCATGGGGTCAGGTTGCAAAATGCCGAAAAGGCTGACAGAGGCTAACATACTTCTTCGTTTACCACTTCAGCACAGTATCCTGTCTTTTAAAAAGAGATGGTGCCAAACTACAATATGAAACAACCTAGGTTTGGAAAAAAAGATTAATGACTTGAACACTTTCATGTGTTCAATTTGAGCTTATTATTATTATTGATAGTAGTACTACTAATACTAGTAGTACTTGTAATGTAGGCCTGTTTTGTTTGTTTGCTCTTTGAACTACTTTCCTTGTAATTCAAAATCAGCAGTAGATGAAACAACAATCTGAAAAAGCTATTTCCGCAATGTGATACATCCTAATTGTTTCTGTATTATCTGACTTGCAAATAAAATCTACGGTATGTCACTGCATTCATGGCATTAATCACTCTTGAAATTTGAATATGCTCTTGAAATATTCAATATGAAGACAGCCATGTTGTTGATGCGATGGAAGCTCCTTGCTTTTTTACTGATTGCCATTATTATGCATATGCAGGTAGAAAGTTAATTAACCCAGAGCTTAAGCTAATTATGATAGCAGAATGCTATCAACCAAACGCTTGCAGTCAGACAGCTGTCCAGAATTTCATTTGCTAATCATTTGTCTTTTGACTGAGCATATGGTACATTTTCATGCTATCAGAGGAACAACAAACAGCTGAAAACCATTAACTAAAAACAATGTGCATAAAATCAGAGGCGGCTTTACATGGCTTTGTGTCAAACAAAAGCCAGATCCCTGCCCTTTGAAAAATAATGGAAATTTTGGTTTGTGCCACTTAAAATTTTCAGATGATCTTATAATAAATGTGTGAAAGGAATTTAGATGCGCAAATAAATTGTTTATATTTGTATGCAAATGATGCTGGGTGTTTATTATTTATACATGGTATGTTAATAAGACATTTCATATGCAGACCTAACCAGGTCTGCTTGTATCTGCACAACAGGATTATTAAGTCAAAGCAGCTACATTATTTTCCTTCTGTCTTTATTTAAATGGTTGTATGACCATGATCATTTACAGGAATTTGCTAAAGGAAACATAATTAGGATAACAGTTGTATAGTACAATATTGTCGTGGCAAGATATTTTGTTTACATTGCAGTTACGCAAAATGGAATTCAAAGGCAAAAGGAATTCGAATCACACAAAATCAAAAGGTGCTCCACTCCAACAGATGCATCTACCCTTCATACAAACACAGATATAGAAACACTGCAGCTGGATAACGCACAGAGAACAACGGCCTTTAAAGCACAGTAACACCGCAAACCCCCTGCAGAATCATCTACATTTTTCTTTGACCAGAGGAGTCATTCTAGAACCACTGGTTCTTAGGGTCAGTGCGTTGCCACAGCATGGCTGGAACAGGAGGGCCAGAACAGAAAAGGAACACTCAGAGCGCGTTGCTGTTGTGAGGTGTTCCAGCTTTCCTCACTCTCGGCTACCTCCATATCCTGAGCAAAAGGAGTCCTGGCCAATGCTTCAAAATAGTGTCCTCTATATAAAGACAAAGATAACATATTCTGGCTGCTAATGGGGGAATCAATGACACCACAGGGTGCTGTGGCTATACCAAGCCAACTGGTCCAGGAGGTTCAGCAAAAGAATACCGCAACATGCCCGTTGCAAGGACTACACACTGTTACCTTTGCTACCAAGCTAATTTCACTTCACAGCTCAGACGGTTTGACCCATCCAAATACCTTAGAATGACACAAAAAATGGGATATTTAAACCTGTAAAATGTGGCTGACATTATTTACATAACTGTACAAAGTGCAAATGCAATAAAGGCAACTCATCACCCAGAAACATGCATGTCATTAAGGCAGAAAATTGCCCTGCTTAGTACATTCATTCCTCCTTATGCCACACACATCATAAGGCCTAACTGTATGGAACTTGTAACTGTCATTCACAATCAATTAGAGGGCACACAGAGAGAGGAAAAAAAAAAGACTGAGCTTTTGTACCATAGTTATGCAAGATCAGTACATCATTTCTGCATAGTTCTATGTATTCATGTGTGTGAACAGTAGAACATACTTGCGGGTTGTCCCGCGTGATTGATGCAAACATAACCCCCCAACATCACGGGGAAATAAAACTGCTCAGGCTCCCATATAACATGTGACAAGAGCTCCTACAACATTTCTACTCCGGACCTCACAGGCTAAATTGCATTTTCCGGAACCCTCTCAGCCTGTTTGACAGACAAATTGATCTGAGCATTGGAAAATAATAAGCTCGCGAAAATTTCTCGGGGTTGCGATTTCACGTCTTTTGAATTTTTCATACGGGAACAAAAAAAAAAATTTTTTTTTTTGAAAAATCGCCTCTGATTTTCTCTTTATTACGCACCCTCATCTCGAGTGCGCCAGGGAACACGCAATACTTCAAGAAGTGGCAATCTGTTGTAAACAATACGCGTAACATTTTTCAGCAGACACCGCCGTGGAGGGGAGGCAGGCGGCCGGGCACGCGGACATTCGCCGCGCAGATTATGTTGTTCGGGGCATTATGAATTCATACATTTGATGTTGCCTTCAGGGCTTCTCCTTGGACTTAGTGGCTGTTTGTTACAGGAAATATTGCTTGTATCAGTTAAGAGGCAAAAAAGCCATGGTGATTTGATTAGAAAAGTTGACAGTTGACATGTGTAAGGAATATGTCATTCAAGTGTGTTTTCGCTGTTTTAATAACAATATTTGTCATTTTAATGGTCACTTTGTCACTCTACATATAACTAAAGCGGTGGCACAGAGACAAAAATATCTTTACACCCTCCTCTCCCATACAATTGCTATGTTGCTTTGAGATTCTATAGAAGTTGATTCTTTGTGAAAGAATTATGGTTGAAATTATTCACTATTTAGGACAAAATTACTAATACAAATAAAACACTTTATATTTTGAAAAAAAAAAAAAAATCCAAAATAAAATAGAATTATGAGACATGTTGATCAGGTCTTTTTAAACTTACATAAGCTTAAGCTTTATAATTTAATTATAGCTACAGACTTGCCACAGTTTTAGTTTTATCACTCAGCAATTTCAAGTGCATAGAGTTAATAAGATGTGGGAAGTGGTTCTTTATAAACTGAAATGATCTGTGCGTGGTGTGTGCACACTGATCTGAGGAAAATGTGTGAACTATAATGTCTAATATCCAAGCGTAGTGCATAAAAAGGACATGAAAGACTGAAAAGAGCAGTCTTGGTGAAGACAAAGAAATGATATTTTTAGTTTTAGACAAATAGCTAGCTGCATAACAAACAAGTCTATAACTAGCAGCTTTTATACTGAGTATATGTTACCTACTACAAAACATAAATGAGTACTCAGACGTAGTGTTAAAGCAACACTGATTAACATTTTTGGTTGCCATGGTGTTTTCATACGGCCCCTAATTGGGGTTTGCAATGGAGAAATGGAAGGTACAACTTAATATTACAGAATTATGGATTTCCGCATGGGTGGGGGTTGAATGAAAGTGGACCACAGATGGTTTGAATGACAGAACAAAATAGAGTTTGAATGGCCCTGCAAAGCAATTAGATGCCCTTGTTAGGACCACTGAGTTGTTTGTGCCTTGGAAATACATCTTAACACAATTTTTTTTTTCCCCAGGAGTTCATTTTCCCCACCACAAACGTTAAATTCACATCAACATACATATCATTGTACCGTCTAGGTTTACAGTTAAATGCAGTTAGACTGAATAAAGCCCCTAGTATCTAGAAACCACTGTCTACAGTAATGTACAGTATTCACTAAATATGTGCTATGCTCAATGTCATTCCATGGCCTGTTGCTTTCAGCAAGCTGGAATCTGACCTCTCTTACAAAGAATAATACAGTTAAGAGTGGATGACTGCTGTATACTCTCTCTCAGAACTGCATAGGAAATATCTGCCCATACGCACCCACAGACACAAACACAGACGCACACACATGCACGCACGCACGCACGCACGCACGCTCACACTGATCTGAACACTTCATCTGACTCCACAAGGAAACATATAAGTTTCAGAGACGGAGAGAGTGGGATGGCTACATGTTAGAGTTACTAGAGTTCAGTGTTAAAATTAGCAAAGCAAACGACTCTCACACAACAGAAGGCACAAACGGAGGAGAAAAAAAGTGTGACTGATTTATGTAGACACAACATTGCGCTGAGATAATTTTGTGAAGACCACTGGGAGCTTGAAGTGTAATAATGGAGCCAACACCATAGCTATTGTCCAGAATATCTTATCACACTGACACGTACATATCCTTTACTTCTTATATTTCTTCCACATTATATTTTATTGCAGAAAAAAAAAACGCATGACCTATCCACTGAGCTATGAAGTGCTGGAAAGAACTAAATGGAGATGGATGGATTTTGGTACACCTGTACACTGCCCTGAAGGAGGTCTTTTCGACATGAGACCAGGGTCTGATGTATTAAAGTTATTGAGGCCCACATAAAGTATCACGGTAAAATGAAGAATCCTTCCACTCTCAATTGGGTTTAAAGTAGGCTGGTACATCCATTGTTTTGTATGTATGCCATTGTGCTTTCTCAGACACAATTACAACTATGTTCTCTGTAAATCACTCTACATAAGAGCATCTACCAAGTTTCTAAATGTAAATGCAACAGTATTTCTGGCACTTGACCATTAGAATCTGGTTGTCACAGTTCAAACTGGCTTAGTAAATTTATTTAATAGCTGACTTGGGCATATTTTTGTAAAGGTTGCAGAAATTGCTTTACTGTTTTTTTTTTTTTGATTTAACAACCATCATTGGTTGCTGTGCATTCAAATTGGATCGCTTTCAGTAAGTCTAAATAAATACACAGCAAAAAAAAAGCCGGATTAAGTCAACATTGTATTGTCTTCATGTGTGTCACTCCACATAATGGTCCTCTAATTGCTGTGACTGTCTGTGTGACAAACTTCCGCAATTTGGTTGCTGTATGTGTGAATTGGTTTTCAATGACTGATGTTTGTTGCGGAGAAAAACTCTGTCAGAACAAAATTAGGTGATCTATCATTTTAAGATATGGTCTTCATATACTGTTTACTTGAGGATATCACTTGCCTCCAGCCAATTTTGACCAGAAACATTTGGTGAAATGGAAGTGATTTGTATATCATTTTTGTGATAAAAAATGATCTACTGTAATGCCATAATATTGCTGCTAAAATTTCTTTATTGAAATGTATGCCCTTTATCAAACCTCACTCTATTGTATTCTTAAATGATGAATCTAACTGTAAATACACTGCACAGGAATCAAAAACACAGAAGTCGAGACAGTAATTCAAATTTAAACTGTTATACATGCTCTTTTGTAAAGTCACTCTGGAAACGGTTCTCTGAAAATGACTCTGTGTAAACATATGATATTAAACCCAGATAGGTAAAGAAACCCTAAGATCACTTTTCTTTTCAGTCTTTTTCAGCTTTTACTTTGTCTCACTCCAATGTGTCTTCCCTTTAACCTTGACTGACACATTTCAGTAAGATCTCCTATTTTATTTCTTTTTTTTTTTTACATAACATCATTCAGTTTGATGGCTGCTGAAATTAAAATGGTTTGGTTAAAAAAAGCACATACAAAAACTCGCACACCAAAGCTAACAACCTCACCAAAGCTCAAACTTAGATAAAACGAAGCCCACTGTAGATTAAACAAGTAAAATGATTAATAAACAATAACTAATGAACACAAGTAAAACGCCTTTGGATTTCAAAGCTATGTGGGCTCTTGATAATCCGACACATAACTGCACACCCGCATTTGAATAAGCTTGTAGGGTGCAGCCAATGGGCTCCCAGGGCTGGTTTCAGCACATGCCCATTCACAGAGAACAGCACAGCCGGGCAAGGGCTGATGGTCATTGGGGGGGGCTATGGCATATGCTAATCAGCATGCATGCACATGATTTCATTTATGCAAAAATCATTAATAAAAGTCACAGAATACTGATATCGCCGATATAAACATTTAAACTGAATCAGACAAACTATAACATTTATTTTTTATTTATTTATTCTTTTTTTATTTTATTTTATTTTCACTTTAGAGCCAAATCTGAGTGCATGTTTAAGATGCTGCTCTTGCTGAGCAGTAACCAGTGTCATTTCACTAACACAACCAGTCTCTGCAATGGCAGGCACTGGTGCTTTGGCTTTTAAGTGACAGTGCAGACAAAATGAATCACGGTGTGGCAGGGTTGCTTTTTGTGTTTGTACGTAGCTTCCAGACACGAGGCCTTCCTGATAAACGCAGAACATCAACTGGCAGATCCCTGTGTCATTCCACAGTAGCATGTGGCGTATCATTTGGCCTACAGCTACACATACCATCTGTGGAATTCATTGCAGGGGTTCAATTTGCATGCTAAACTGCTTCCTGAAGATGTCATCTGGTTCTTAATTTTTCAAAGTAAGGATGATACTGTACGGCTCATTTGTTTATTTCTAACTCTTAGACAATGACTTCTTGCACATGTGTTTATATTGGTAACGAACCATAAAATAATGACAACATTGTTCTGAATAGCAACATACATTTTGAGACTGTTATAATCCTCAATTAAAGCAAATAATAGCTAATAGGCCCTCTGTTTGTTTAGAAATATGTAAACTTAGATTTAAGCCCAGATTTAATCAAACTGCAATATTCTTTGTCCTGAAATTTAGACTAACATACTGTGGCAAGCTTTACATTGGCTGTTGACATATATTAACAAAATACCATGCATTCCCCAGCCTCTAAAACAAATGAAAAATCACAGTGAATAGTCAGTGTGTACTTAATTAGCGATAATTTTAACTTCTCTTTGGGCTGTGAGCCATTTGGCTGTGCACAATGCTAGATACACTCCAGAGTGTAGACAAAATGATAGGCTTTGTCACAGGCTAAATAGCTGCTATATCATCCCATGTGCAAGGTGTGGAGTGGTTTTAACCCTGTATAAGTGTGAAAGAAATAACAACAATTAGGGCTAAATACTACATACATTGGCAGCCATTTTACATTCTGAGCACTTGACTGAATGATGGTATTCGACACTGAATTATTCCTGAGTCTTGCCTGCATATCTAAATTCCAACACTAATCATTAAATTGCAGTACAAAAACACAGCCTCTGTATTGCTAACGTTCTAGGAGACCTCCAGCTGTGTAACCCAAGCAACCTAAATTATGGATGCAATTACATGCTGTGTGTGGATTGCATAACTAAAATATTTTCAGCCGAAAAGGGAAAAGGAAAACCGTAATTACAAAATTAAAATGTCTTTGTTCTAATGTTTTACATTACAGACATGTTCAGCCCACCTTTAAAACAACAACAACCTGGGGATGAGCGCTACTTACTGGGTCAATAAAAAAAAAAAAAGAAAAAACTCCTCGTCTGACAATTGCAAAGTGATTAATGCAAGCACCTTTTCTCTCATAATGTCAACCTCCACCTTTTTTTAAAGACTGACCTTTCGTGGAGTTCCACGGCACCCGAGACTCCACATATCTTTACCTTTACAGGAGAAGACTTAAAAATGAATGCACATGGGAACAGCATTGGAGCTGATGCTCTGCTCATCGTAATTGGTTCAGCCTCTTGCAGTCTACAGGAACACGCTTCTGCTGACGCCTTATGTTAGCACTACATTTCACTCAAGAGGTATACTGTAATAACCAAGCCACGAGGGCTGATAAATAGATAAAGCTATTGACTGTTAGCTTAGTGCAGTGCACTGACAGCTTGAGGGCACTTTATGCTGAGTTTTTTTTTTTTTTCTTTCTTTTTTTTATCTGGAATCTGGCATGCAATTTGTTGCCTGTTAATGTTTATCCGCCGTGCAAAAACGCAACACAGTGCAATAGTTGTCCATAATTGTTGTAAAGCCCCACAGCCTCCACTCATGTACACTGTAACTTGTTGTGCAGTAGCTGTTAACTTATTGTACAGTATCTGTTCATATTTATTTTTACAGAGCTCGTTCATTCCATCCTTACCGCACTCCATGTATGTGTCCTGCACTGCCATTGTTTGTTGTAGCATTATTGTTGGATGGTATTTGCTGCTGTCACATTGACATTGTATGAAAGTACAAGAGACTTCGGAAATTGAGTCAAATTCCTCGTATGTGCAAATGCATACCTGGCCAATACAGTCTGATTCTGATTCTGATGATAAGCTTGTTATACTGAACAAGAGGCCGTTTGTTTCCGCTCCTCTGTTACAACTATAGTTCTATAGCATACCTCTGATTGGTCAATGACAAACTAATTATGAGGAGCAATGGGATGTGTCCCTGTTTCAGAACGGCTTGTTGTACTTGCTGCTGTGTACTCCTTTTGTGTATCACAAAATTTAACTGCAGGAATTATGGACTGTTCTGTGGATTCACATGCCAGTCTCACAATTATTAGCTTCTAAATAAAAACAAGCGTAAGCGTGAATAATTAAAGACATGCCCATATCAAAACCGCATGTGTTCTCAAAACAGCATACGCAACTGCGTTTTCATTTGATTGCAGCCAGATGTCAACAGTTCATCTTCAGGCATTTTCATAATCAAATTCAATTACTGAAATCAGTTGCTGTTTTAAACAGCACAAATAAATAAATGGTAAACCATAATAATAGTAATAATAATAAGTATTTATATACGTTGGCATCAACATTTTATAAAATTGGCAAGAAGCCTTCCAAATAAAATTTTGTACTCATACTGAAACAATTCACATTGACTTAAAAAAGAATATTATGACTACAATAAAATCCATGTAGTGGATATTACACAATGTTTTGGATAAAGATAAAATTATTGTTTTTGGATCTTATTTTTTAAACGTGATGCTGAAGCCTAATAGTTCAATTACAAATACTTCAAAATAGACATTTTAAGCTTTGAAAAAGCTTGTACCTTGTATATAAATGGTGATGTAAAACAGGATATCATTTTTATCATTGATAACAACCAATCTGAGAAATGAAATTGTTCATGATATGAACAGTCTATGTTTATACTGCTGTAAGGCTATTAATTTTTACATTAGGCAATAATAACAGCTTCCAAAAGCCAAAGACACCCTTGACCAAAATAGCATAGGATATTAAACTGAGAAATGATCTACTGATGCAAATTATTAAATCTATTTGCATTTGCTTACTGAACCTTAACACAGAAATTAAACCATGTTGAGAAACAGAAAAAAAAAATTAAAAAAAGAACTGGTGGTGCATGGTTAAAGGAGACTTCTTGGAGGATCCAAACTCTATATCATTAATTTCTACACTTCCCCTCATTAACAAGTAAAACATTTTTACTGCTTGAAAAAATTTAATAAATAGGAAGAGCGGGCAAGCCAACATATGTTTGTAATGTAATATACAAGGGCATTAATATGTTTACATAAATTAAAGAGCTCACTACATTTTAAGAAGGCAAATTTCCAATTTGGCAGGTGTAGGATATTAGGTATCTGTTTGTGTATTCAATTTATTTATTTATTTATTTTATGAGAGGCGATTATTTTCAATTCCTCTGAGTCTTACTGACATTCTAATTTTCCATCAAATGAATCAAAGTGGAGAATATTACTCAAAAGCAGTTTTCATATCTTCTAGGATCAATTTTAAAATGGCAGTACAGGCAAGACTTGAATTCTAAGGCCAATTAATTGATCAATCTTGTCCACAGCGTCTGTATAGGCAAATGTGGGGCAGGTGTACTTCTATGGGTCATCATTTTGAACCCATTCTGTCTTGAATGAGATGTGATAATATCTCAGGGATCGCAAGGTGTTCACATTCATTCATTCTGCTGGCAAAAACATGCAGAGAATGTGTGAGGATTAGTGCCTTTTAAGGCAAAGCAAATAAAGAGAAACACTCTTCGGCCGAACGATGTCAAGCCACACGTCCGTAAGTGTGAACATTCCCTGAGCTGGTCTCCCTGGTGCACTTTGCCAAATCTCCAAAGTAAAAATACTGCGTTAATAAACTGTTACGTTTCACCATTTCCAAGCCTGTCCTCCAGCTATGATTCTCAGAGCTATTAGGGGTGTTACAATGAATGCAGTGATATCAGTCCTCCACATCTCAAAATGTTGTCAATTACAGGAAGTGATTCCCTGCATCAAAAAACACAAGCTGAGCTTTATTTTCTGTGATCCAGCTGCTATATGGTGGTCTCTGGGTTTGTTAAAGGCCTTGCACAAATACAGGCCTTGAGAGACGTTTCTCCTCTTATAGTAAATACATCACAGAGGGGGCAGATATCGCTAACAGTCCCTGCTCTCCTGCAGTTGTTCACATTGGTCTAATTGCTTAACTGACGGTCACACTTGACTAATATCACTGTCTGCCTGTGTCATATGATAGCAAAGCCTATGCTTTCTACAGGAACACATTTTTATGTTTGTTTTCCCCTTGCAACACTGTTTTTTTCCCTGGGATATGATTTATATTAGAGTGATGAATGTAAGCCTCCCATACATCGGCATACAGTCAACACCACAAAGTGCACTGCAGTGGAGTGAGTGCTCATTGGAGGATATGTGCTCCTCCACTGACATCATCAAGCAGGGCAACTCGAAGTGCCCTGAAAATTCAGAGGGTGCCAGAGCAGTGAGACAATGAAAGCCTGGCAGACCTACCCACCTCAATCCCCAGTAAAAGCCAATCTGTTTCGCCATTGTGGGATCCTGGTTATTGTTGGCCAATGACACAACCAGCTCAGAACCTGGGCCATGGAGCTCCTTCAAACACCTTGAGGACTGTGTTACTTGGAAGCCGAGAAACCTAATAAATGTTGCTCCCTGTACATTAGTGCAAGTTTATATTTGCATGAATTTTTTGTGACAAGAAAGTGATTCATATGGGAACTCTGTCAGACATATACACTGTTGTGGATACATTCTTTGTGTAGCTGACAATCATATTCCTGATTCTGAAGCCAAAATGTAGAAATGTATAAAGCAGTTATTAAAATGTGATTCATATTAATATGTGTCATAAAAAAGTCAATTCACCTTTAAGCATAACAGCTACTGCACAAATAAATTAATCTAAGCTGAATTATATAACATATTATTTAAAAGAATGCAAAAATAAGTCTTTCAATAGTGTGTAATTAATATTTGATCAAATATATTTCCATACACTGTACTATGGCGTACCAGGCGAGAGACCAGACTGAAGCAATTTATACCAGCAAAAATGAAAGGCTGTAGTGAATGTTCTCCTGAATGTTGAAATTAGGTTGGCGACACCCACTGTTTTGTGTGGACAAATTTCTCATTTTGAGCCGGACTCGGCACTCTGGAGGGTCCCGTGTTTGTGTATGGGTGGGGGGGGGGGGGGGGGGGGTCCCTGGGCACGCCACTGTAGGGATCGGCGTAAATTCTCACAGCTTGATGAGAAACGTTCCACATCGTCACATCCATGGATCTCATACCTTTATTAATCAAATCACCGGCGCGGCTTCTCACCTACCCTGCAGCAGGTGTGGCTTCCATTTGGATCTGGATGTCGTGCACGCCGTTTTCACAGCCCGAAACTCGCACCCTCCCCAGGGGGCAACACAGTGTGAGCGCAGTCACATGGCACTCACCGGCATCCTGGCCGGGGAACACAACACATTACCGTGAGGAAGAAAAAAGAGAGAGAGAGAGATGGGCAGACTTTACCACAGCCAATGGGGACAGCTTTGTATCAATGCCAGCTTAAAAATGGAAAAGAGACATGTGTCATAGTTTAAGCTCATTTAAACTGTTTAAGCGTGAAAGTAGTACTGCAATAGATCAGGCAGACAAAAGTCTTGCAAACAATCAATCAATTAATCAATCAATAATTCCATCAATCAATCAATCAATCAGCCAGCCTGCAAACAGCAAACAGAAATTAAGATAAACAGTGCATAATGGAGATGGCAAAGACTTCCACATGCAGCTTCCTTTCAGAACTCCTTTCAGCTTTGTGATTACATGCACTATGTGAACTACAATATTTTATATTAGAAGTTACAATATTACACTATTAAAAATATGAATTATGATGACACGTTCCTTCAACATGTACAGACTTCAGAATTAAAAGGAATGTGTTTAAATTGCGCATATGCGCCATCCGTCTCTCAAGAAAATGATTTCATTGATCTAATCACTGCAATGCAGCGGCTATCTTTTTTCCCTTTCGATCTTCCAGGAGAGATAAACAAACTGTTAGCCCACCTAGCCTATAAATCTTTCTGCATTTTAATCTGTACTCAAAAACATAAGTGGAAAAAAAAAAACAGAAAAACAGAACCAGTCCCCTTGTCTAGTGAACGATTCCCCTGACAGCACCACGTTATTTTCAATACGTCATTTCTGGTTGATGTTCAGGATGTTTTTCCAGCGTTAAATTTGTTCCGCAGGGTGTTAATCCTGGGGGATTCTGCTTCCCAGCTCTTAACAACTGCAATAATGCACAGCCTCTTTGATGACCAAAATAGATGTTGGCAATAATCAGACCGCACACTTTTTTTTTTACACAAGAGACATTTCATTGAAAAGTATTTGAGTAAAGTTTTTTTTTTTCTTTTTTCATGCCTGAAAATAAAACCGTCACAAAAAGATCTGGACATCATTTTACACTAAAATGAATTTCAGATCATCTTATTTTAAAAATGGAAGATATTAAGGCCAAAAGCAGAAAAGATCTCTGCTTTCAGGTCAACACCGTATAGTGTTAAAGCTACATGAATTTTAAGACCTTTTAAAAAAAAAAAAACATAGTTGGAAACTGAACATAGTTTCCAAATCACCCTGAAACAAATGGACAAATGTAGAAGTGGTCAAAACAAATACCTTGGTATTCACATTGTTTTTGTTTGTAGTTTGTACTGTAATTAAAGACTTGGAAATGGAAGCTTTCCAAATGCCAAAACCCACTGCATCATCAGAAATTTCATATCACAACGCATTACTGCGTGAACAGGGGGAACTCGTGCCAAGCCTTACGGGCACTGTGAACTCAATAGGAGCATTATTAATGTCAAAACAAAGCAGATACAGCACCAATCTGATTAAAAGCAAATAAAAACAGGCATACCAACACGAGAATACGAGGGACCGAGAACAAACCAGAACAATCCCTAGTAATTCTTGTGGGCCATTATTTGCAGTCAAAGTGCGATGAACTACCACCCTTCGAAATCAGTAGAAACACAATCAATCTCAGCTGTTTGGAGGCGTACCAAATCAGAGAGTCTCTCAGCTCGCCTTGTTTAGCCTTTCCTGTGCGCTTTGCAAGTCCTGCAGCCTTACAGGGCAGGCCAGTGGAGGTGCCCGGACAACGGGCATCTCCGTATGAAGTGAATGGGTGGGGCCACGCCCAGCAGGAATGACAGAAACCAACAGGCTACCTTTCATTCACTCCGAAATCCCCCTGAGGTCGACAGGCTTCCCCTTTAAGAGGGAAACAGTGAGCGTGAGGAGGCCTTGTATCCAGGCCACGACTGGAGTGCCATGCCCCCTCTCCAATGCACAAAATCCACCTCAGCCTGGGACCAAACATGCAGATGAGGCCTGACACCCCAGAGCACATAAGACTAGTCCGAAACATACAATTAGCACAGTTAATAAACAGATACTGTACGCTTGTGGCAAAATAAATCTAATCACCACAATCAGAAAGTAACGATATCGAAGTAACGATAAATAATGTTCAAAGCTCTGTTTGAAGACACTAAAATCAGTCTCTAAGAGCAGTTTAACAACTGCCTCACTGATTTTCTTGTATTCACAGGTGCATTTTTACAGCTTTGACTGGTTGCAACGTAAGAATGATCTGAAGTCTTTAGACCCCATATCTCCACAAAACACAGCTGCATTTTATGTCTCTGTTGTGTTTTTCCTAGTGAAACACAGGAAGACGCACAAGTGATTTTTTTTTTCTCCAAAAAAAGAAGAGTGAAGATTTACCATATTAGCAGAACCACTTGAACCTACAGTGCATACCCACAAAGCATCTACAGAAACGAAGACATTTGGTTACATGTCTTGATAGGAGCATCAGATTAACAACTTGAACCACGTTGCAATTAAACCCTCGCCAACAGACATAAAAAACATTCAACTTCTGAAAAGGTCTCTTCAATGTTATCAGTACTGGTCTATGCAGAAAGCCCTTGTTTCATGCTTTTCCCCCTCTAACAAGCCAAGGGACACTGAAATGTATTCAAAAGACATTTTTGTCATTGTGGCGACTATTGTCGACTACATACCGACGATTGTCCCCATCACAGCATTTGTCTGCTGTGCTTTTGCCCTGAAGGTCCCACAGAACCTGCTGAAACTCTGACGTCTCATTATACTGTTAAATGTTATCTGCAAAACTGGAGCAGCATTGTTAGCCAACAGAATTAAGTTCGACCTGTCATTAATAACAAATGAGCATCAAAAAAGTTTTTTTTTTTTTTTTTCCCCCCTCACCATAACCACGAATGTATTGGAGGAGAGAGTGTGGATGATTTATGACTTCACAATCAATTCAGAAGAGCCCAACTTTCAGGGCACGTTCCCACAGCGTGCCTGGCGGTGTTTTCCACACCGTCCCACTGCCGACCTAGTTCAGCTACAAACCGCCCGCTTGTGGAATTAAAAAAAAAAAGATTCATCCAATTACGTTTGACTGCATGAAGCAGGAAGTCTGCTTTCAGGTTTGCCTACATATATGGTGCAAACACAGGAGCCAACTGCAGCCCTCCAAAGGTCATTATCTTCACAGGGGTTCCTGCCTGTGCCTTTCACTCGACTGCAGTGTACAGATTCTCCTCTTTCTTCGCGGTCCCTGTTCCATGCATAGAAACCGCAAGCTCCTACCCCTACAGAACGGTTCAAATTCAACCGCCGCCGTCCGCATGTTCCAGATTCAGCCACATATCCGAAACCAACCTGTGATTGTAAAACGATGTCACAATGAATGAATCAGAAAAAAAAACTGTTGACAAATTACATTAAATTATATTTTGTAATTCATCGGTCAGCAATCATACAGGGAAAAAAACTGTTCTGCTAAGCTGTTTTTCCTGTGCTGGAAAAAGTATATCTATATATCAATGTCTGATTTATGTTTTGTCAACTACATTTTTCATTTATGCGGGTTAGTTATTATGAATACTTACAAAACAACCCTGCCGCAGGAATTTAAACCATGGTGTTGCGTTTCCAGCGCCCCTTGTCATTTATTTTTGAGACGAAATAACAAACAAGTCCAGCGTTAAATTATCATTTCTGGCTCAAGAGGAATGCGTGTATCTCAGGGAAAGAGACAACTTGGAATCCAGTCCTGGTCAGTAGTCATTACTGTAAAGACATTTTCTGCCCTTTACTTGGCATGGAATAATGTTATAAACAGACACATTGTTAAACTATGGAGAAGGGCATGACTTCGAATTTAGGAACACAATGTGCATCCAAAATATTCCAGACAGCTATGTTTGAGCCAAACATCACAGTTCAATATTTCTACAGGGAATACCCCAGCAACTGACCAGCTAGATTCACCATTTAATGAAACAAGAGTAAGACACAGAATGATTTATTAGGACAAAATGTATCATTTTCAAGGTTTCTCTAGGTAAATTCCTTGGTAATATGAAACGCATAATTGCTTCCACCACAAAGGTGATGCACAAGTTAAGCTGTCAGAAAATAATGTAATAGCAGACACAATAAAAGATGCAGCACTTAGAATGCATTATTGCTTGCAATTAATAGAATAAGTGCAACCTAATTTCAGGAGTGCTATCATCTGCACTAAAACAGCCTCTCTTTAAATATCACACAGTATTACATTAAAGCAATAACTTGCTTTAACTCCCAGCTATAATAACACAAATCTGTTTTATTTAAAAAAGCTTGTCCTTTGACAAAGCAGTTTTTCAGGCTGCGGTTCATTGTGTTTTCACAGACACGTATCTATATGTGTGTTTACTTATCATGGAGTTATAAAGGAAACATATAAAGAATTATAAAGGAATATAAGAGTGGTTGACTGTGTAAGAAAGCGGTTTTCCTGCAGAAAGAGTCAGGGCCTCATGTTTCTGTACTGCGCTGCTGGTCTCTCGTGCCTGAGAAACCATCAGCGATGCCACAGGGAGATACGCTCCCCGGCCATCAATCATCTCACAAATACCAAACCAACTGCCTCAAAACAGAAGCAAAACAAAACGCAAGGGATGAGCGAGTACCAGAGCAAAGACACTTAACACTAACTTAACTCTTTCGGTCCAGCATTAAGGGAGATGGCCCAAACTGAGCACGTCTTAGGACTAAACTGAAAATATCAGTATAATATTTACTCAAATTGTTTTCCTTGTGCAGGGGATGATGGGAGGAGAGGTATTTTCCAGCTTGAGGTTTATTATACAGCCCATCTGCTGGGTAACGTGGGACAGCTTCGCATATCAGGATGTTCATTTCTATTCACTGTTTATTTGACTAGCTGATCCAGGGCAATTTAGAGATTCAATTCTGCATATTACCAGCAACCTGCACTCTTCTGACGAACCGCTGTACCACAGTGGCACATGATGGCAGAGAAACAAATCTCAAGAATATGCCACAATCCATCAATAATTTGCATTAATGTTATGGTGTCTTCTGTTTTGGGGTTTAAAGGAAAAGGAAATCATTTACAGTTACGTGTTTTTTTGCCCTTTAAATGTGTGATATTCTACATTAAAAATGCTTTACGGTTTGAATCATTAACCTTTTAGTCCCAAAAGTTACATATTTGTAACTTTAACTTACTAAACATACTTGTTAATTGTTTGTTTATTCACTGAGAACTGGTCAGTATCCTCTTCATATTCAGCACTGTGCATGAACAATGTCATGTAAAATGTACTATATGTACTACACCTGACTGCAGAGACAATACATGACCTGAACTCACACTTACGCTTTTGGCACACTGATTAAGAAACAGGGCTAGTGATGTGGAGAATACGAAAACACTAGTGCCGTACATATCAGATCAAAGAAATCATTGCAAACAGGAAAAATAGAAACAACAATGAACACTATAGAACCGTATAACAACTCAATTTTGTAAAAATAAAAATAACTAGCAAAACCCTTGGGCCCAAGTCTTTGATAATGTTTTGCTGTGCGTTGCATTTTTTTGCACAAACTGTTAGCGCAGACATTGTAATACCTTTTAACAAGACAACTATGAAACTTTTCTTCTGTGATTAATTAAGTGAAGAGTAAAACTTTACATCTAATGAGTAGTTTCTAACAATGCTACCCCCCCAAAAAAAACAAAACAAAACAAAGACACAAACAATGGGTGTAATGAACATGTACATGGCCTAAACTATTCATGTTTAACCAGCTTGCGATTTCTCCACCAATTTTCTTGACAAATTGTGATGCGCATTTGAGGTTTCGGAACCCTACAGATGATCGTATCCTCAGATGACCTGATTTTTTTGTTTGATTGTATAGCTTTGGCAGACATAGTCATCCTTTAAAGAAGTTTACAGTAAAGCCTACCTGCTCTATATGTGCTTCTGCTGCAATACATAGTTTAAATATTTTTAGTGTTCAGCGAGTCAACATTGATTGCTGTTGATAATTTATACTTAACATATAAATTATTTTCCATGTACAGTACACCTTTTGGTGAGAGTCAGTGTACTGCCTAGGCTTATATTTATGATGCAACAACATGTACAAGCACATTATCCAAAGAAAAAATTCAACCTTTAATTCGGAATGAACACATGTACACAAAAAAAAAGGTAAAGACTGTTTGCCTTAAGATGCTGGATGAAAATATCTCTCTGTTTTGCAGAATATACCTCTTTATATGTGTGTGTGTGTGCGCTTGCGTAATGTGCACTGTATACGGCTTCTTTTTTTGGTCTTAAAGAACAGTGTTTCCTGAGTGCTGAACTCACAACTATCAAACACATCTAATTATTTACGAAAGGTCAAGAAGCAACTGGCCGCAACAAATCTAAGAATGGAGCGGCATCCTATTAATCTCCATTCTGTGGATGATGGATACGTGATGGGGAAAGGTCTACTGATGGCCGTACCTGACTCTGACAGAGCTAGCATGATTTAGAGAGCAGCATCAATCATGTCATCTGTTTCCCAAACAATAACTGTCAGATAGGAGGGGGGTTGGGGGCCTCCAGACTACTGTACGTGTGAACTCATTTGTAATGTTGCCTTTTTTTCCATGAGCTATTGGAGGAAAATAAATTCTCAGTTCTACTCACTTTCCCACGGAGTCCAGATTCCATGGTTGCTTAGAGAATTGCACCTACAGAAGGGGAGAAAAAAAAGAGGAGCAGCTTAAAAATGAGGGAGGTGTGTTGTTTCTCAAATGTGGCACAAAAACAATAAAAAATAAATAAGTAAATTCATATAATCATAAATGTCTCTGGGCACCACCCCCACTCCCCTGAAATGCTTTTTGAACAGGAAACGTGGGTTCTCCGTGTCAGCGCTCATCTGCGCAGAGTGGCGGTCCGCAGACGGAGAGACGACCGCGGTCTCTCATCGCTCCGCGCACGCCCCTCTGATATGCAACAGGATAGACGCGGCAGTTAAAAAGCGATCCCAGGGCCTGCGCAAATAATACGCACTCGGGCTGACAAGATTCGCTTTGTTCTCCATGCCTCTCGGCGAGGTTTAAAATAACCTTTACACCGCTGAAAACGAGAGCCTTTTCCCTTCCTCCCGGTGTTCAAGGAAACGGCAGCAGCTGAAGGACCCACCCCCCGCTCTTTGTCGCGACTGTCCCCCTTTAACCCTAACTGAACCTTCTGAGTATATGTTCACACAAAAGAAGTACACAAATAACACTAGAGATTGTGGCGTTTTTGAGCGATGTGGTAACGTCGCTGCGTTGGAGAGTGGGAGACCACGATTTGCTTCCCAGCTCCGGCGGTTAAGCTCGCCGCCCTCCCCGGAAACCCGCGAGTCGCCACAATATTTTACATTATATTCATAAGTATAGCTCTAGCAACCCATGGCAGGGTAAAGTAGTTGTGTTGCTGAACCAAAACATAATTGCAACTATATTGCATTACAGACTGATTACAGTATGGAAATCGCTCTGTGTGTCTTGCCAGGGCAACTCCAGCAGTTGTCATCGTATATGCCTTCACAGAACATAACTGATAGAGGGCACAGCATCATTTGACAAGAAGCAAAGAAACAAGCACGCTAAAACAGACAATTTTAGACACTGCTTATCAGTAAGAAGACTGTCATACCGTTAATTCCGAGGAATTTAGAATGGCCTCATTATCACAGAAGGGGAATAAGTTTACAGGCCGTGATACAGCACAGAAGGGAAAACAGACTTCCTCCCATTATTCAGCAACATTTTTAAGCTTCTTCTAACTCCATGCTAAGTCTGGAAAATAACTTGCTGCACTGTAATGGCTGCTCAATGAATGGAATGGGGCTTAGGGGATGACTATCCATTGAATACTTCAATTAAAAGACCACGTGACCTTGGACACTACTATCTGGAGTTGCCCTCCTGTGACTCAACCAAGACTGCAGCCCTTATACTGACACAGAAGTAAAGAAAACAAGTCTACAGCAAAATGCGAATTAACTAAAGAAATTTAACTAGACAAATAAATACATATTATAAAGTTGTTCATTTAAATGCACTTGACTCATGATTGCTTGTATAACCCCATTAAAGCAAGTTCAGTGTTGGAGGTCTGTTGGACGCTACAAGTCAGCTGCGGTTGGAACATTTGACAGAAAACAAATTCAACACCTAAATTCATACCTAAACAGCTGCCAAAGTGCTTTGATTTATTAGCACTCTTGACAAAAAATATATTTGAAAGGACAGTTACATCAAACTTTTAAAAATATTGCTGTCAAGCCACCTGTTTTGCGTGAGTCAGCAGGTTCTGAAAATGATACGCTGGAACATGAAAGCTCCGCTGGTTAGACCTTTACAAAATGAACTCGTGTCCAATCTTCCTAAAATAACTGTAGTGAACTCTGAGCCCCAATCGATTCGCCTGAATTTGCAGACTTACTGACACGACTGTTGCAAAAGGAATTGGACAGTAGTCCTACTATGGTCTGTACTCTGCGTAAAATGTGCCATGCGTCAACGTAGATCTGTAGAAAGCATCAAGCTAAAAACTAGAATTTTGCGTGGCTTCATACCTGTGTGCCTTGTAAGGCTGCTACCCCCGTAGTTTAATATAATTAAACGTTAAAATGAAATCGACCAGCTATCTATCATAAAGCTTGTATGTCGTATTATTTAGACTAGATGCCATCAGGTTCGCTGGCCTATTGTGGATTATGTCTAACGCTAACTGTTCAGTAGCCTACATATCCAGTCATAGTTTATGTGAATTACTAGATCTAACCGATGCATAACTTTCGTTGTCCTTACACTTTGACCACTTTTTCCGATTCCTTAGCTCAACTTCCGCCGCGAATGGAAATCGAAACAATTAAGATAGCAATAAAATCTGACAGACCGAAGAGGACAGAAGTATAGCTTATATTCACATGCACCCACACTGAAATGTCATCAGCGTGTTCCTGTTTCACGGACACGAATCAGCTGGTTAACTAAACAAGCTGTAGTCACGACTGACTGCTTGTAGCTAGCTAGCTACATGTGACTCGAACCGTTAGCCTTGCTAACACATTCACAAACGCAGCTAGCTAGCTACAGCGTGTGGCTCTACTTAAAATCATTGCTCGTGAGCAAATCACATTTTAATAAAATCTTTAAAACCTGTATGAAGCAAACACACCGTGTACAGACTGTGAACGGTTCAGTGGGATTCCCGAGCACTTTGGGAAGAGGCGTTTGCTGTATCCTGTCCACTGGAAACGGCGGGGAGTAAATTGTCCAATCAGCGTCAAGGGGCGGTTCATGATGCAAACACCCTCCCTGAAAGCAATGCTGCTCAGTGGGAGGCATTTTACAAGCATGGAAAGACAGTCGAATTGATTACTGATGCGAGTTTGTGAAAACGTGTTAAACGCATCCTTCCCAGCACAGAAAAGTCTTCAGTGCATTGCACAGATTACTTGTCCTTGATCTCTTGTATCATCTCCTTTTCAACTTCCAGCAGCAGATTCGTAAATGCATGCAGTTCCAAGCTAATAAACCAAGCGAAACAGAGTAATTCTGAATGGATTTTACTCTCTACATTGCATTAAGGTCATTATTACCGTTGACCGTATTGTAAAATGATCTTATTATGTGGTCTAATTAGACAATTGGCTGATTCCTCAAGAATGCAGCATGAGATACTGTTTGTAATACAGTAAATTAACTATTACATTATTTATTTGTCAATCTGTTTTATTTACTCTGTGTGTGTGTGTGTGTGTGTGTGTGTGTGTGTGTGTGTGTGTGTGTGTGTGTGCGTGCGTGCGTGCGTGCGTGTGTGTGTGTGTGTGTGTGTTTGTGTGTGTCCATGCCACAAGCCTGGCTTCTGAAATCCAACACTCAACAAAATTCTGGTGCAAATTTATGACCTGCTAGAAACTGACTCACTTGTTGGCACTTACCAGACTAATATTATCTCTCTTAAGCACTGGAAGCACTGCAAGAGCTACGTTTTCACCGTATCTTCTTTCAAATGGCGTGTAACAAACGGGAACTACAGCCAACTTATAATGGCAACTGTCTGAGATAATTCCGGACTAAAGTAGTACTGTATGTTATAGTCCTACGGCATGATTTTGACAGTGTCAACAAATTAAAAGTGCGGCCAGAACAGATACAGTCTTAATATGTGACTACAGTACAGCCTGACCAAGATGCTGGAACAAGCATGGAAAGTCACATCTAAGGGGCAAGAGCCCAAACTACATGTCTGTGGCATATATGCAAAGTTCTCAGGGCAAGTGTTTCTTTTATAATTTCAATTACAACAATTACACAAACACACACACACACACATAGACACACACACATACACAACTACCATAAAATACCTGCCATTGAACCTATCTGAACCTATCTCCCACTAGTCAAACTCAATAATCAAATGTGCAAAGAAATGTCACATGCTACAATATCATTTTGTTATCCATTTTGAATGGATTTCTGCCAAAGAAAAGTATTTTATGAGGGAGAAGCACCCAGTGCAAAACACAGTATAATTAATGTCAGCATTTCTGTCAAGTTTGCTTTCTTGCCACTGGAGGGCTGCTTTAAATAAAGTTGGCTTGGCTGTTTACTTTCTAAATAAATATGAAGCTGGATTTAAGCGCATACTCCCTAGTTTTCAGAGATATTGACGGCGGGGTGAATTAATGCGGCCGATGAGACAACACACAAAATCCCCAGCAAAGCCAGGAACACTCCTGCTTCTTAAACACTTGACATTTGTTTTTCATCATGAACTTAAAGGTCACTAGCAACAGAAGCGCCAAAGATCCCTGTTTGGTTTGCCCCTGGTTTGCATTTGCATGAATTTTATTGCCTCATTCTCTTTTCAGACTCCAATTGTTTGCCTTAAACAGTGCCTTTTTATTAGTCTGACGATTCATTGAAGTAAACAGGTAGGAAGGAACAGTTTCCCCTGTCTCACATTTTGGTTTTGCCATCTGCTGTATAGAGGCTTTTTGGGAACACAACATACTAATTCATTTTTTTCTTACAGTTTCCTCCACCATACGCTTTTGAATGTGTTTATATTTCAGTTGTAGAATGTATTGTCCTGTGTGCACATAGGACAGGCTACCTCACAGACACAGAGAGCTTATTGCTCCAACTTGCTCCCAACCTGTCTCAACACAGAGGAGCTAAATCACAGAGCAGAATTGCATATGTAACATTTATAACTGCACATTTTGTAAGCTTTCATTTATATAAAGCAGACCCACATTGTTTAATGCATATTAAACACTAAGATACAGAGTGGACATAGAAGACCATCAGTGCCTGTGTGTCTGATTACCAGATAACTCATACTGGGAGGAAAAAAAATGTTAAAAATCATATATCAAATATACAGATATGAATCCTGCTGATCATATGAAACTATTCTTAATTCTGTATGACAGTAATTTTTCTGTTACAAAAATGGAAATTTTTGTTTCAAAACCCAAAATGTACACAATTAATGTGGAAAAAAGGATTTCAGATTAGTGAATGGTCTACCAGCCCTTGCGAAAGTCATTAGAAATGTTACCACGTTAAAAAAAATCTCAGAGAGACATTTTATTATTACAATACTAGTATAGTTATAGTAGTTTTTACTACTGATGGAAAAACTGTAATTATGTAGAATATTGTATTGTACTATATCCATCAGTAGAATCTTTGAGACACCATAGCCATCTGCAAACTGGGTGAAGGTTGACAAAAACAAAATTATGGGTCCACTGCAATGATTTCCTGGAAAAAAAAAAAACAGTGACATAAATAATTCAGGATGATTGCTGCAAATAATCGGATTTCATTCAGTAGAGGTCCCTCATGTTTAGGCTAGATGAACCAGGTGAAGATTAGGCCTCTCCCCTGTCAAAAGCTGAATCCCAAAGTGAGCATATGATTATTTCACTCCAGCAACGGCACAGTCCTGCAGCCAGTGTGCAGAGCAAATCTTTATACAGGTGAAGAAGTTCAAATACATACTGACCTAAAAAGACAAGCTGTGGCTAGAATCTCAAGAGGACGCTATTGACAGCTGCCACTGTTGCTCTATATTCATTTTTAGGGCACTAGCACCGACTCACTAAAGCTGAGATTGTGAGGAACAGGTTGTGGAATATGTCATATCATAGTGAACAGTCTGCATGTTTTTGTCTATATGCCTAATGTTGTCATATTGACTAAATATTTTCAAAGTATAAATAAGCATTACTAATCAAATATAGAAGCGGTTTTGTATAATTAATGGGCATATGTCATAAAACAAAAAACGTTTAAATATGCAAAAATGTTAAAAACAGATCTATTTAGTTTGCAAAAAAAAGAGAAAATTGTTATGTTGTGAGAGTCTGAGGAACCTGATTACACTCCTGGACCATCTTACAGTGACAATAAACAGGGTTGCTGTTGCAAAGTGATGACTTGAACCTCAGGCTCTAAAATGGTGACATCATCTAACATCTCCATCTCCTCACCTTGCCTTGCACTTGGATCAGTGGCTCCTTCCTCTCTGCACTGGTGTGAAACACAGACCGGAATTTCTTTGTTATGAAAGTCAAAAAAGTCAGAGGAAGAAGGGGTGAAATCATTGAATGTGACAAGTCTGATCGGCTAATTCTGTTCCGCTCGCAGTTCTGGTAGCGCCACTGCTGCGATCAAATGAAAAGATGCATCTGGGATTAATTTCACATTGTTTGGCCGTAATTGAATTTGTCAGTTTTGTAATCACTCACTTAACAAAAGTGATGGCCTTTCTTGCGTGGTGTCACACAATTGCGATGCATAATTTAGGATATGACTTTGGTCAATCAGATGGAAATCGCTCAGGTCAACTTCAGTAGTTAATTTAGCAATGGTAGGCATTAAGGAACATCTCTGACATGCTTGCATTGTAGTGTAATGGGGGAAATCTGATGAACAGAAATCAAGGGGGACAATAGATTAATGCCAAAATCTTACGTGGAATAAAGCAACATTTAGTGTAATATGTTTAGATGTAGTATCACATGGTACTGGATAAATGTATCTCCATCAAAACTGCATTTTAAAAGTTATAATAATAATAAAAAATATCACTTAAAATGCTTATATATTTGTGTCTGTTTATTTTTTCTCTCTTTCTTAACAAAAATGTAGCCGTCACCCACACAACATGCAAATCGAACTGGTTTTAACCATGTATTGCAATGGTGTAATTGAATTATACTGGAATTGAATATATGTCATGGTTCCCACCAAGTTATAATTTAATGTGACTCCTTTGCTCGATTTACCCAGTATTGAGTTAATTTCTCTTGAATCTCATTAGCTATAGGCAGTATATTTTTAAACTGTTAGGAGCATTAGAAGACCTATGTGCCTAACACAAACGCAGACACATGCTCCCCACAGTTTAAAGCTCACAGCTAACAGATCAGGTCCACTTTTATGTCTCAGATGTTTCACTGTAGTGGATGTGGGTCACAAGAAAGAAAGAAAAAAAAATCATAATTAAATGGTACAGGTGAAAGTCTCAACAATGGAACAAAGGCCTCAGGCTTGGAGAATTAGGAATTCCACCAACGATTACGATTTTGACCCCTGACTGACTTGCCCACTGTGGGAATATGTTCTGTTTGATCTTGAAGGAAGATCTCAGAGTAGACCATTTGTTCAGCTTAGTGGTGCCCGAAACGCTTTCATCGGCCCCCAATAAATACCTGTTCCGTGCGTACTGGGCAATTAACGTCTCTATCCCGCAGTTGTACGGTGCGTTTCGGACCTCATAAATCAAGGCAGGCTAGCAGGTAGCCTGTGTGTCTGTGTTTTTCCCCAACAAAGGCCCATGAAGTTTCGGCAGATTTGCACTGCCGGTAGGGCCCGTCGTCCCTCCTCGGAGTCAGGGACGGGAGAGTGAGAGACGCACCGCCGCGCTGCCTCCCCCGCGGAGGTCTTTTGAAGTCCGCCCGGATTTCCCCTGCCATCTGGAGAGGCTGTCTGTCAGACCCAGTATATTGCGGCTGCCAGCAGTCGCCAATAGTGCAATATGGCCCTTTCTATAATGAACCGCTAACTGCCCCCCTTTTTTTAATTGATGTGACATTTCAGCCATTAATCTCTGACATTTCTATGAGGGACGATGTTCCTTTGGGCCATTTTTTTTTCTGGGTTTATTGTTAAATGGCTGTGGTAAAGTCTAATGTACTGCATGTGTTCTCTTGTTAATTTATTTCTGAAGTGAAAGTAGAAAACACAGTTCATAAGCTACTGTGAACATGTTTGCTTTGTCATGACAGTGCACAGCAAAGGTTGGGCATGGCCTCATAGCAGTGAATTCAGCCGAAACTATTGAGAAAAAAAAAATGATTTTGAGCCGCCAATCTGGAACTTGACCAAAATAAAACATTCCAGGGTTCTAGAATCAGGGTAAAAAAAAAGCCTGTTGAATTCCGTCTCAGACTCCAGAGATGAAGTTTTCAGAGAAGTCTTCTCCTCTTCCCTCCCTCTGGCCCTGTATTTATAAGAAGTGAAATCCGAGGACTGAAGTGCTTCAGTCCAGTAAACACGAGGAGTGTATAAAAATATTCAGAGCATGAAATGATAGAATCACTTAATGCGCCTCTCAAGGAGCTGTGTGATTATTTTATGATGTGGACTTTAGGTATTTGAATTCTATTTTCTTACTGATGCTAAAGCAAACACACACGCGGTAATGAAGCTCTTGCCTCCAAATCCAGCCCATGTAGCTTGAGATTTTCAAATGGCCAGTCATGCTCATACTAACCTTTCCTTCCTGTTATGTTTTTCTGTGCAGAGGCTGCAACATAGACTCTGGCATTGGAACTGGTATTCAAAAAAAAACTGCTCAGACAACTTGAGGTCTTATGTTTTCTTGAGTCTAGATTTGAAGTTCTGCTTTAGCAAGAGAAGTCGTTCTCTAGAGAAAGCAATTTCTCTCTACTGGCAAAGAGAATTATTTTATCTTTTGAAATGAAGACAGAGAGAATGACTACAGAGCCAACTAGAAAAGGTCAAACTGTCAGCTGATTTAAGTAATATGCCTACCTGTGTAGTGTACAATGAAATATGAAGTTAGGTCTATCACACAGCTTTAGTAGAGCTTCTTTGCCTCCTCCCTTATTCCCTGCCTCATGCTCTCAGTGCAATAGCAGCTAAACCCTGAATTTGTTCTCTTCATGTAAAGGAAAGGATGAACTAAATATGTCAATACATGAAGTCCCTAAATAAGATCAGATTAAGACATCAGAGCAGCAAGGAAATCACCGGCAAAGCAACCAATGGCGCGTGAAGCATGAAGGAAATGCAGGCGCTTTTCAGCTGTGCCGAAGAGTTCTGGAGGACATGGAAAAATGCTGCTAACACAATATAAGCTAGTGAAAAAAGGAACTTAAATCACTTTCATTCTTACTCTTTTCTTGACCTTGTGTGTGCTGACGAAGTGAATGATGTCACAGAGTTTTACTGTAAGCCTTACAGTGTTTTTCTCACATTAGCGAGAGGCCTGCAGGCTTCGTTTATTACTTGTTTTGGCTCAGACGCAGAACGTTTAATCCTTCGGGCATCCAATACTCTGCATGACCTCATCTGAGGCCCTTTTAAACACTTTTCTGATAGGACAGAGGCATTATCTGTGACCTTGGTCCCGGCATCAGGTTCTGGTTAAACCCAGAAACAGTGTGGAATGTTTCTGATAGCACGTTGTTTCCTGGAGCCTACAATCAGAGAAAAAAAAAAAAAAGAAAAAAAAAACTCTTTTTGTCATTCCCATAACGCTAATGACACTAGGGCTGGGTTATATGGGGTCTGACTGGCTGGAAGCCTGGGGTTTGACACCGAAGGGCTTATGTTACTTTCACGCACAAAATGGAGACATGAAAACAGAGCAATGCCACAACATGGAGAGAACCAATCCTCAATTAATCAGCATTATTCATGCAGTGGACAGTTAGCAGCCCCCTCTGCTGGAATGAAGGAGTTATTTGATGTTTACTGCATCAGCTTTCATTCTTGAGAGCCCCTTTCAAATGCCTGCAACTGTTGAATAACAAACATGGCTTTTTCCCCTCCTGTTTATCGGCCAAATATGGGTGGGGAGGCGCACGGCAGGACCGTGAAGTGCTGTTACGCAGTAGGCATAGAAGCTGCTGCAATTTGTCTGCCATCGCTCAGATGAGGTTCGAGGACTCCCTTTAATAGCGCTCCAAGTATTAACAAAAACATGCTAACACAAAACTGGAAAGCAAAACCGAGGAAAGCAAAAAAACAGGAAATGGTCAGACTATGGTCGCTGATGCAAAGTTAGTAATACGTTCCAAACACATGTTGCGCATCCAGGTTCTATTGTTTTCAAAGAATGATTCCGTCTATTTTAAAGAACTCGGACATGATTCCTTTGGTCGCAACTCTTCCTTTGATTGTGAGCGGTATTAATTCTGAGGCGTGGCCTGCTGTCTGCTTTGGCAGCAGCGTTTGTGTCTTTTGTTTCAAACTCAAAGCGTTTGTTTTCCTGCTCAGGTTTCCTCCGTATTCTCTGTTTGGGTGCAGTGCTGATGGACTTATGAAGAGCAGCTTCCTTGTGGGTACAGCACCAGATGTTTCTCTCAATAACAGATTTTTTTTTAAACTTGAAGGTGAAATTTTTATGTCAAAATACATGTTTGGGATAACTATGTAAGCATTTTGTTCATATCCTTTTCTTTTGTCTTTAATGACTTGAAATCAGTAGTAATCGTTTTAACTGGAAAGGGAGATGGGTGGTGGTGTTTGCAAAAATAGCAAAATTTCTCCCAAGGACAAACACTTCTTTTGACAGCTTTTTTTTTTGTTTGTTTTCGAAAATTGACCATACCAATGTTTTTTCTATTACTCAGAGAATTGTTGACAGAAATATAGTATGCAGAGAGGTCAAGAAGAAGCTATAACAATGAAATTATTATTAGGTTCATATTTTCTGTTAACATGGAACAACTATCACACAATATTACCTCAGTGCATCCAAGTCACCCAGATATACCAGTCTTCAAAAGAAGACCAAAAATATTTTCTTTTCTGTCCTGCCAATTTTCTGAGCTTCACTCTCATTTTCACAATATAAAAGCCGGAGTAGCAGATGATGTATGCCGTGATATCTGTGCCACATGTGATAGGGTCAGTGGAAACTTCTCACAAAGCAGAATGGAGCGGAACACTTTCTCACGGTGCACTGCAAGGAAAATGCAGGTGTGCTGTTCGTTAAACGGGAACACGCCAACAACCAGGCTGTTGGGTTTCACCTCAAGCAAGAGGGAAGGCCTTTGGTGTGGACCGAAACGCTGTAGAGAGCTCCCTTATTTGGGACTTTCCCCTCGCTGACCTGACACAGAGCTGCTGACCTGCTAACTCTCCATCATCTCTCCATCCAGCACCAGCCTTCTCTTTTACCCATGTAACAGATGTCACTGTTCAATCCCTCCCTTTTTCTTTTCCCTTTTTTTTTAAAATTGGCCCAGTTGACGCTTCTTTCCTTTTTTTTTCCTACAACCATGTAGCACATACCCTGGCGCTCTCCAATTTGTAGTTAACATCTCACTCGTTTCCTGTGTCCTTGTTCTGGTCCCCGAGATCCTGCCCTCTGATGCAGCCTCCTCTGTATCTTTCTGTTGATTCAATTTTTACGAACGTCTCAGAACGGAGCAAATTAAGAAGCCTGAACTATGACAGGAGCTGACACCGATCGTGTAGCACGCTGCCCCCCGCATGCTGTGCGGCATAATGATTACATTACAACCTTGTGGCATTATTAAAAATTACTGGGGATAAATGAATGATAAGCTAGGGGTTATGCTTCCTTTATTACAGGGCTGATAAGGTGGCTAATCAGAGTCCAAGTAAATGTCATTACATAAATTATGAACTCGACAGTGAATTAGCGGCACGCTGCCGTGGAGTCCCTGACAGCGGCATCAAGAGAGGTTTTACGGGCTGTGAAGAAGGAGCTGTATTAAATAAAGAACAATAAATGAAATAGAAATAAAGCATAACGTTTATTTGAAGTGATTAATAGCCCATAACCAAATTAAACTGTAACAAAGGAAAACATGTTGCGCTTTGCCTAGCTGGACTCCAGCAACATTCGCCTCATGATTAGTGTATGTTTTAGGCAGCTGAGCGGAAAACATAAACATAGGCAAATGTAAATGCACACACATATATAAACATGTTACAGAGTGTGGCTGCTGCAACTCTAACTCTGCAGCTATATTATAGCTCAATAATAATGTCCTATTCTGTTCAACAGATACATGGGAACAAAAATGTCTGTTTTTATTTTTATTTTATTATTGCTAAAATTACATTCATTGATTAAGATTAATTAGGCCTAAATTAAATTTGTATGAAAGAAACATTTATTTGAAAAGAACAAGTAGATCTCTTAACTCTTTTTACATGTACTGTACACCCTCTAAAATGCAAGGATAATGGGAGCCTATTAAATCACTTGATTATCTGGGCCAGTTAAAACTAGAAATCATAAAGTCTGCCATACACATTTTGCTGTATATTTACATTGGTCACAGCCAACAAATTCCAGGGGACAGAGAGATGCACCGGTGTATTAATCTCCCTCTTCTTTGACAGTCTCCTGTTCATGCCTCCAATACACCAGATTTGACAGCATTTAAGGAATCCAATGTTTTTGTAAAATTATGATAATAGTATAATCTGTTAAAATATTAGTGAAAGAAGTAAGTTGGATACGCCAAACACACACCAAGGCAAATTCGAAATGCATGGCAGGTCCAGTTACTTTCTCAGGGTTTAATTTTCTTCAAGAGGCACACTTGGCACCTTTTGAAAAAGGTCAAACAGTGTGAGATGGCGCTTTACCAAATACACAGCAGTGACAATGCAGGAAACCAAGGAACTGCGGTGTCCTTTATCTGTCAGAGTGACGCGTTTTTGCCCAAGTCAACCTAAAGGAGTATCACAGGTGGCAGAAAACGCAGCCTGACAGCAGGTACTGCTTTCCACCTTTGTGACATCCTTTCCGAACAGCAGATGAGAGCCGGGAACCCGCAGGTTGGTGACAAACACACAGGTGACGTCCCGTTTCCCAGGCGCCGAGAAAGAACCCGACGCAGCTTCCCTTTTCATCCCAGACATGACACCTCGGATGAAAGGAGAATCAGCAGCGCGCTGCTGGAAAAACGGCACACATGAATCTCAAAAACAAGCCACGCTTCGTTTTAAAGCACAGCCATTTTACCCCGTCGCTGGCAGCGCTGTGGTTAGAGTGGAGAAACAAGGATGCAACAAGAGGCATTATGAGAGACAGCGAGTCATCACAAACATGCTGTTTACTGAAGAATGCCTTTGATTCCTACTGTAAATTCTGTTTCTGTGAATAGCAGAATAGCAGGCATTAAACATATTTACAGCCTACAAACAAGTAATTTCTATAATTACTCTACAAAGAGTTTGAGGCAATTGCTCCACATGCAAATATAATGATGGAAAAGTAAAAATTATATTTTTATATTGTTTTTATATTTGCACATATATCATGTAATCATGTTATATCATGTACTTGTATACTCCATGCTATTTCTGTGATATTTGTGAACACAAAGTGTAGTATATGGAAAGAAAAATGTTGTCATTATTATTAAGCCTCAGTGTGTGGTATGAAAAATGTGAACAAATAATTTTCATATTGATTTGATTTATTGTCTCTTCAGAGAAAGTAAAAACTTACATTTGGTAAATGATGCACTTCAGTGATGCACATTTATGCTGCATTCACCTTAAACACAAACTAAATGAAATAATGAAATAAAATGTAAGAAAAACATATCTTCTGCTTGGTCAAAACCTGTCAGTTGGGTTCACCGTATCGGCCTTCTGTTTACAGCTTCCTTCAGAAACCAACTATTGTCTGAAGTAATGTAGTAGCTGCCAAAAAAAAAATGTGTTTATGATGTTGAAATTAAAAATGACTTGGATAACCCTCAGAGTGGGGCTGAGGGGTGGTAACATCCTGTTCTTAAATTACCTCTCAGCAAAATCACACAATATATTCTCAAGCGATCAGCATTTCTCTACTAGCAACTTCCAGCCACAGAATTCCATTTGACCTCATTACTGCTAATCATTATCACATTCTATGATAGCTGCCAGGGAGGACGATAGACTAAACACACCATTTCTTGCCAAAATAAGGCCTGCCAAGTTATTGACAATGTATGAAGATTAATAATGAGGAGTGTGCCAGAAATTGAGGGGGAAATTTTAGGGTTGAGAATGCAGACAACTATAGAGACTTTTGGGGGTCCTTTTTTGGAAGGCTTTTTGCTGTGTGTGCATTGCCTGCCAAATTTCAGCATGCATATACAACTCTTACTATGCTATGAGCAGTGTCAGGCATTTGTTTTATGCATTTTCCCACTCTGAGATCCTATTCCTGTAGAGCTCCCTCTCCTGAAGAAACTACCTGTTCTTGGTCTGGATGCCTCAGGTTATTTCTCTTTTAACTACTAGTACCATTCTACAACAACAACAACGACATCCTGTATTGTGCAATTGCAGGATATTATTGCAAAATTATAGTTTTGTATAATGTAAATGTACACACACTCAAGACATGGTGAATAATTTGCATGCTATGCTGATGAAATTGATGTACAAATGGAAATGTGCATTCGATGCTTGAAAAGGGGAGATGATCAATACAGTAGGATTTTGGTCCCCTTTCCTCATTTATGTATGCAGTATGCATACATGCGAGTATGCAGGCCTGCAAAGCCTGTGAGCATTTTCATACTTTGACCACCGTAAATATCTACATGCAAACAAACAGTTTTCGATCCCTAATGAGACTGAATGAGAAATGACGGCCGAGTGTAAGGTGCAAACTTACACGCCTCGTGCCTTTAACCAGCCCAGAATGAAACTGATCTGACCTTACCCTGGAAAGGTCAAGCAGGCTTTAGGTCAATCAGAGTGGTGGGGGGTTGCTCTATAAGGTGATGACGGCCAGCATAGAGAACTGCAGGGCTATTTTGGGGAATTTACCCCTCAACCCCAAAGTTGCCCACATCCCAATTTACAGTTACCCTGAAGTGTATATGCATATATATAAAAAGTTGCTACATATTTCTTCTGAAAAAAAAAAAAAAACATTTATTTTTAGAAGGAATTATATATGTTGTACCTTATAGTAAAAGCTCCCAAGAAACCACAGTTCTCCATAGCAGGACATTTCTCCAGAGACAAATAATATTTCTTCCCTGGAGCAGAAAACACTCTTTTCATGAGAAGTTACTGTGACAGGAGCCGATCTATTTTCTACATATTGGGCGGAACAACCTGCCAATCGTAATTCTTCACTGTTGGCTACTTTTCTTAAGTTAATTCTATTATTAAGTATTACAAGGGACATTACTGGTGTTGCTCTTTTCAGGGGCAGTAAAGCCATTGAACTGTGAAAGGCATGTCAATAAACAACTTTATGCTGCTTACCAGTATCTCTCTATGGTGAATTTTCATGTTATAAGAAATATGAATATAAGCCGATTCTGTACAAGGTTCAATGGCTTTAACATTCATTGTCTCTTTGGTTTAAGTGAAGTGAACTGTGTTGACACCATTGCTGGAATACATAAACAACACAAACACTGCAGGTAACAGAGTTACCATGACATCAAGAAAATTCATAGAGCAATATAATGGCATTTTGAACAGTCTGGTCTTTGTTCCATTTATGGGGAAAAACAGTTCTGAAAATGGACAATGGGCTCTATTATTGATCATTGGTAGTGTATCATGAAATCAGATCCGCTCATTTATTTATTTAAATAGTTGTTACAAACCTGGAAGCAAGCTGGAAACAGGGAGCAGCTGGGGGCAGCTTGATTGTTTCAGGCAAATAAGCTGCCGCAAGCAGGCAAGCACTGTGAGTGGGGGATAGGTCTTTAAACAGGAAGCAGAAAGGAGCTCCCAGTATGGCTTCCCAGGGCTTCCAATTCAGCCTTCCTGACCCGTCGATTGCCAAGGTCAAAGGTCAGAAAGCTGAGGGAGTAATTCAATCCTGTATGCTTATCCATGGCAAGTCTCTGAGAAACCAAGCCTCTGAAAACTGTGTAAAACACAGACGGGGAACCAGGATGCTTTCACAAGGAGCTCAAGTATACTAGAGCCCAGTCTAAAGTTGCAGGGCTTTAAACGTTTAGATAAAAAATGAACACAGAAAGATCCAAATCTTATGGTGAGATTTTGAGTGAGCAATGAGGTATGATTTAAGTAGATATGCGTAGGCATGAATTATGTTCAACTTTTTTGAGGAAGCAGTAATTAGAGCAATAAAATAAATCTTAAACTAAACCTTTGAGTAGAGAGCATGCTGTGTCACTGGATGTTTGTGCTGAAAACATTTGTTTAATGTCTGCAAGCAAGGATGAGAATATTTTCACTTTGAAAGACCTAAAATGATCCTCTTGGTTCTCATGTTTGTGAGATTATGTCATGTTCCTTTCAGTGTGTATATGTAAAACATTGTAATTACAACGAATCTGTTAACCCGTATCGGTCAGGAACAAACAGAAGGTTCACAGCGGATAGCGTGTGGAAACAAACAGCACTTTGCATGATTCTCATGCTCTTCTTTTCCTTTTTTCATGGATGTCAGCAGTCACTGAGCAGCGTTTAAACGCTAAAATTGTTTATTTTACTCATGCATTGTGTTCCTCTGCATTATTATGGCACCATATTGAATTATTTTGTCAATATAGTATGCAAACCAGTTTCTGAGAAGATAAATACGATCAATTTCTAACCATTTAACTGTGACCGTAAAATATAGTACAATGTGCTCTCAGATCATTTTCATATCCCTCTTATAAATAATGCATAACATATGCAGATGTTGTCAAAATATGATTGAGCTATCAGTTTTTGCATTTCCATGCTTAAAACTGTGCTCTGTTTGTAAGCCCTCATTACTCATTTTTAAATGTGAACCGAGCCCTATATGTGGCATCTTGTTAAAATTAATGCTGTCGTGGTCCGTAATCACTTTTCTGGAAAATCAAGTTAAATGAGGAGTAAAATGAAGCAATATTGAGTGAATTACGTTTGACTAATTCTGTGTCACAGTATATTAGTGAAGCTTTCAAAAGATGTGAAAATGGAAAATAAATAGTCGGACCTTCGTGTCTGCATACATTCCCGAGGTACTGCTGGAATGGGGACTTCTCCGTAGGTCTTGGCCCAACCATTAGTGCTAATCCTTTACAATCTGTAGCCTGTCTGAATGCAGTAGGCCTACACATGTGAGCGAAGACACATCTCCTAAAATGGCCAATATGAAGGAGCTTGTCAGCACCAATGGCTGAATTTACAGCATACGATGCCCCTCCGATGTAGAGGCAGGTGTAAGCCAATTCCAGGGACCAGCTGAGCTGAAGGTAGCCCACTACATAGGAGGGCAGGTGATATCAGAGCCAGAGGAGGCCCAGCAACAGCCAAAACTGGAATAATGTTTCACTTGCTTGTGTCGTAGTCCCAATTCACACGTACATGGCTTCCCCACAAAGGGATGAATTAGGTTTGCAGGAAAAGCAAAAAGATGCCAAAGTAACTGCGGTCTCCATAGGAAGAGCTGACTATGCCTGCAGAGGTGGTGGAGACCCACATGACATGTACAGTTTCACGAGGAAACAGCAGAGAGCTGCAGAAATGCCTATGAAAGATCTCTCTTGAAATAATACAGATATTTTTTTTTCAAAGTTGCCCAAACGAAAAGTTAACATTTTCAGTTCATGATCATGACACATTCCACCTCAAGGTACTTTAGTGTGAAACGGGCTCCAAGGTATTAACCAGAACAGAGTAGTGACATGGACAAATGTTAACAGACTCTTGTTGAGCAAGATGTAGGGGAGATGTGTTTCTTCTTTATAACCTCTTTCTGAATCACTCTGTTAAAAGCTTGGCAGGTGGGATTTAGGTCTTTTGCTCTTGATCCTCTTTGTTTTCACAGCATTCCATTATTGCAAATGGTGTCTTCCACATTGCCCGCTTTTTGTTGTCACTGTGCAACATGATTGTCCAGCTTGTTTCCATTTCAGGTGCTTCTCTTGGGCACGGCTGCAATAGAAATCCATTCTGTACTCATTGACCTACCTTAAGACCAGCCCCTAAGTGGTTGTAGTGACACAAACAGTGAGCGCATCAATATGGCAGCAGCTAATTGCATGTTTTCGTTCGTTCGTTACTGAACAGACAACTGGTTTGTGAATTTGTGAATGTTGGAAATAGAATTCACAATGTCATCTAATGAAAAAACAGTGAGAACAATTGCCATTTTGATATGGATATTTTTGGTCTGGATGTGGCTTTATGAGGATGTTAATGAGTAATTTTACTATGTTGTCTACTTGACAATTTTCTACTACTACTATAGACTACAAGTGATAAATATTGTATCACGTTTGCTTGTGGCAAAATATATTCCTTTTATTCTGTATTACTCTCTTGAAAATTAAGTTTACATCTTAGCCTTGCATTAAAAACTAAGACCATTTTCATTTTCTAGTAATTCCTTCATTTCCATATGAGCAATTCACTGAAGCAAAAATGGATTGTTAAGTCTCGTACACACAGTCTACATACAAAGCATTTGTATTTGTATAATGAAGCATATAAGAGACATGCACTCATGGCTGAAAATTTGGGGGAGTGATCTTCTAATCTACCTCTTTTCCTGGTATGGATCAGTGCCCAGAACTCCTGGCTTGTCAATAGCAGTTCAGCAATTAACAGAGTCACATGGCACAGTTGGGTAGATAAGGCAGGGTGGATTAGTTCAGCCAGGTTCCTCTCCTGCGTCGATTCAGCCTTCAAATCCAACACAGATTCACAGGATTTCATTCATTTACATGCCTGCCACTGATCAGATGGAATTTTCTCCTCGAAGTAGATAGATAAAAAGTTTTGTCATTGTTCATTTGCTTACAAGGCTGATATATCTTGCAGGACTTACACAGCTTAGAATTTTATCAGTGACAAATATACTGCCATGTATACCGATGGATAATTGTACAGGCTTTACTCAGAGGTTCAATGGCAGTGCCTCTCTCTGCTTTCTTAACCACCAGGCGACACTTGGATGTTTGGATCTATCTAAGCATGCTTGGCTGCTTTAATACATTCGCCTGCATGGCCTAGAATAAAATTAAACAAATCCTTACCTTGACAGCCCATCCAGAAGTGTACTGTGCAGAAATCTTTGTTTGAACTGTTGTGTTCGTTTGGCAGATAATTTGAGTTTGTCTGTGGTACCTATGTAAGGTAGGTACACTGAAGATGAAAAGGTGTCAGGACTGCGGCTCCTTAGCCAGATTTGTTTTTGGTTTTTTTTGTTTTCCCTGTCCATGTGCTTTTGTTTTTCCCTGTGTTCCAGCCCTGCCCTGCTCTCCGCCCCATCTCCGCCCACCTGGTCACCTGACTGGCTCCACCCGCCTACCTGCACACCTGAACCCCATCTTGTCATCAGCCTTGCCCTATATATTCCTTGTTTATTTCATGTCTCATCGCGAGTTCATCTCAGTTCGTCTGTGTCGCTACAAGCTGGGTTTCCTGTCCTGTCCTGTCCTGTCCTGTCCTGTCCTGTCCTGTCCTGTCCTGTCCTGTCCTGTCCTGTCCTGTCCGCCTGCCGTTTTACTGTTCTCTTGCCCGTTTTCTTGACCACATTTTTGGATCCGGTTTTTGGTATTGTTAGCCGTGCTTTTCTGGTTTTCTGACTTTGCCCTTTTTGACTACGTTTTCTGGATTCCCCGTGTCGGCTTCATTAAATTACGCTTTGTGCACCCTATTCCGCTGTCTGCGCCTGAGTCCCTGCCTGAGCCCTGACAAAAGGTAGCCAGGGAATGACAGGCAATGTTGTTTCTGCAGTGGCGATGGGGTATTCTGTTCATTTTATTTAAGATGCAGTGTTCGGAAGCACTAACGCACAGGCAAGGGTGAGAACAAATGCCTGTTTTCACTCATACCAAAGCTGCAGTCTATTATACATAGGCATTCAATGTGCTAATACAATACAATGGCAAAAGAATATAGCTAATATGACATCTGTAGTAATGTATTATGAATAGTTGCCTCTGGGTTGAAGCAATTGTACTAAATGGGGTGTGTGTGTGTATGTGTGTGTGTTTGTGTGTGTGTGTGTGTGTGTGTGTGTGTGTGTGCGCGTGCGTGTGTGCACGCATGTGTGTGTGTGAGTGTTTAGTATCAAGATCTACTTTATAAATTATTATCACTGCATGACAACCCTTAATCCGAATGTGCGCAATTTATTTGAAGTTCTACATTTAGATCTCTTTCTGTGGAAGTATGAAGATGCTGCTCATTATTAATGAATGGCAGAGATGCTTCAATGAAGACACTTGCCAAATAAAGGCATCTATTATTTAAAATCCTGAAATTTCTGAGAAATGGCATACTAACAATTTTCTCAACATCAGGTTATGCTATGCTTTATTGGATTTGTATTGTTGTTATTATTGTACTTTTACTGTGCTGTTAAGTCATTGGTATGCTCGAACTATATCATACTTGAACCTCCGCGAATAGCCATTAATCATAGATGTTCCTCTGAATTAAACATATGGCTGAATTAAATCCATCCAGAATATATAAATGAAGCCAGATCTGCAAAAGTACAAGGTTTCCATAGCTTTGCTCAGTTCATTTCATATAAAATGTGAATTGCATTTTTCATTCAAACTATGTATACAAGTATCTGTGTATGTATGTACGGGGGAGGTTCAAATCCACTGACAGGGAGCAAATATCATCACCCCATCATGAGAGGAGTCTACAAGACACCATCAGAACATCACTTTCAGACAAATTGCTACCTGCATTGCTACCATGTATTGGGTGTTCAGGTTGTCTAATACCATAGGGATTAAAATAAATGCCCCTTCTGACTTTAAACAAGTATAAGATGCTTTACAGATAGTGAGGGAGAAAATACAGCTTGTTCAGTTATAACCTAACTCTCTACATGCCTTTGCAACACAGGACTCAGGCAAGATGAATCACCTCTAAAACATCCTGCCTAACATTAGCCTTGTCACTCCATTAATAATGACTGCTTATGAGCCATCTTCTCTGCGTCTTTGTGGTCCGGGGGAACCTAAAAGACGCAGCGCAATTCTTTACGATGTGCCACATCGGCCCCTCTGGGTATTCCTGCCTATTACCCCATTTGGTTATATTCAAAACTGGCTGTCTCCTGAGAGAGCATTAGCGCTGACCTTTCACCCCTGCAATATCCCCGGCTCAAACGGCGTAATAACAGGCAGTGAATATTTACAGGCGCGCTTATGAAACAATGGAGGCACCGCTGTGAATATTAGCGCATATTTTCTGCTCAATCAGGTTTTGATGTTGAACTTGGCTCACACCCCTGGAGGAATCGGCGTCAGCCCCCCTTGCTCCGTAGCGCTAGCGGGAAGGCGGCTGAACCCAAACCACCCGAACCATTCGCACAACGAAAAAGGGGGAGTAGATTCAGATTACCCGGGAAACAAGCGTGCACTTGAGCCGCCTGTCCCGCAGGCATATACCCCTGAGCTCCATAACGTCTCTGCAGCTGCTCACCAGAGGACACGTCTGAACAGGCGGGGGGACAGAGCGTGTCGCTACGCACTTAGCGCTCAGGGCTGGAGACTTGAGGGGGTAGGTGGATGTGATCAGAGATGTGAAACAGTGCATGAAAACACAGGGCACCAGCAGGAGATTTAGAATACACAGACACAGACACAGCTAATATAAGCTTGTTTTTGGTTTTGAGCTGTTAATTATTTATTTACGTATTGCACTGATTGAAGTGAAAAGATGCCACATTGCATTGTATGTTATTTGTAGAAAAAACTGGTACTTAGTACTAACTACACTTTAACTGCATAATACCCAGACATACCAATCATATCACAGTCTAATACAAATGACATCAAGATCTTAGAAGAATTTCATGTGGCAAATTCATTCAAATTAAATAGGCTCTCACACACAAAATGATACTACGTTGATGGTTTTAAAACCAACAGTCTACACTGACACTGCTATACATTCAACATAATAATTGTTGAGCTAATAAGTTATAGATATATGGCATATGCAGACATTATTTCAGACAATGCCTTCTATGTACCATAGTTTCATACCTTCAATTACCAGCTTATCAGCTCTTTCCCTCCACCACTGCAGCATTACATTACATTACTGGCATTTAGCAGACACTCTTATCCAGAGTGACTTACATAGGTTACAGTTTTTACATGTTATACATTTATACAGCTGGATATTTACTGGGACAGCAGTTCCCCTGCAGGGAGTCAAATCAGCAACTTTTCAGTTACAAGCCCTGCCCCATAATGCTGCTCCACTACGCTATACTGCTGCCCCATCATTACATTTGAAACAACAAATGGTTTTCACCGTTTTATGCACAAAAACATCTCTAATTTCCACTGAAAAGTAGCCTAACTGGCTCATCTCAATGTGGATCACAGTATCACAACACATGCACATATCAGACGTAATGATAAATCTTATGCAATTCTCACATTGCAGATTTTGAGGGCAGCAGATTTTCTGGGACGGGTTTTAGAAACCACAGTTCAGATGTTGGGAAAATACAGGTGTTCCCCTTTCAAGTAAAGTCATCATTCAGCTCTCAGGGGGAACAATACATGGAACCCATCCACCATCTCATATTGAACAGTGCGTCCATGTATTCATAACCCTCTCTCAGGGGGTATCAGGTAATTGTGTTTCACACTTAGGTCCGATGACCATTTGTCACTTGATTAACCCACACGCAAGCCTAACAACTGGGATGACGGGCTCCACAATTCATCTGCATCTCTTCCTCAGTCATGAGGTACTTAAATTGCAAATTGTCCTGAATCGTAACCCACAGACTGTGTCTCCTAGCCCTGGGGTGGTCTGCCATGAAGAAATGTCGAAGTTGCAGAGTGTGACGGCTACCAAAAGGCCATCAGACATAATGGTCTGCGGTAACCAGCTGAATTTTGAACAGACCCTGCTATCTATTAGAATTTCGGTGTTTTTTCCTGTGTAATAATGACGTACCTCCTCCATTTCCAACAGAATTATACATGGAGAATTTTTAGTTTATCCAGAGTTTTCTTTTGATTGAAATAGTACTAAATTGCAAGCATGTCAGCTAATGCTTACCACATGTGAGAGTAAAGCTCTTGACTTGCTTCTTTCATAATTTCATTATCTGTTCTATGCCGATTAAAGTCATGCTAATTGCTGTATACTCTTTTTTTCCAAGGATGTGTATGAGAAGACAGAGTAATAAGGAAAGTGAATTAAGAGGCAGGAGACAAACCAGCTGGAGCTCCTGTCATCATTCAGTTTTTATTTGAACATCCATCACAAATGGAGCAGTACAGATTACATACATACACAAACAAGCCCCCCACACACACTCACACATACACAGACACACACATCCATGTGCACGCGCACACACACACACACACACACACATATACATACGCACACTTAAGTGTGTATCTGACAAAGTACCATGGTTATTGAATTGAATCTGATCCCAAGGGAGTGTTTAACATTGAAAGTCCGGTCTAAAAACTGAACTTTCAATTTTTTTTAAAAAATAAAAATGTGGTTTTTGAAATTGTTTTAGCTGAAGATAAAGCTGTATGTCAACAATAAAAGGCAAAATGTTTACTTTTGGAGAGGAAAAAAAACAACCCTGACCTTCTTTTGTTTCCATTAGTCCTATCAGAAATCAGTTGAACCATGTCCTCAAACACAAGTGACAAATATATTATCTGCCTCTGCTACTGCCCATCAATCAATCAATCAATCAACATAATTGGGTAAAAAGCAAAAGTCAAAAGAAACAAGTTTAAAGCTGGTGGATATGCCTCATTGACAGCTGTCAAAAGCGAACAAATAAAACCTGTGCAACTCCTGGATAATTTAATTTAATCATTCTTTATCACTCCACTCTATATGAACTTAGTAGCACAGCATCTGATTGGTTAAATTGCTTACCTGAGTCTCCACTACCAGACACTTTCTGAAAGATCAAACACACAAATCAGAGAAAGACCACTCACTTTGCACTCACACCATTCTGACTGTCCATAGTTATTTGTGCTACACGATAGCACACTGCTTCTGCCATTCTTGCTAAATCCATGGAAATCAGGCCCCTGTGTGAGGGGGAGAATACATTTATTTTCAATGTCATTTTAGTTGCAGCCAAGTGCATGACATTGTCATTAACTCATTTACCCAACAACACTCTCAGTTTGGCTGGGTAGCGCTGAATCCAGGTTATATAGGTTGATTGGTTAAGGAACGGGAGGGAGGGATACAGAGTGACATTTGCACATCAATCAGTTTTGATTAACACTCACACAATGAGCAGGGCACATGCAGAAGTCTGACACAAGGACAGATGAGGGTGCGCTGCTTAAATGGTAGGGGGAGAACAATGACAAAGGTAGAAGTGGTTCCACCCTGCTGCTGCGCGGTGGGGGACAGCAGGCCCTTCTTCTGCCCCTCTGTGTTTGTGTGGTAAACGTGCAGTCTGATACTGTGCACACCTGAGGGAATCTCCTCCCTGGGGACACAAGAGTGGGTCCCCTCAGTAATGCGCATGTAATTGTTCACAATGTGCCCTGAAATGGCTCTAATTTACAGCAAATGACAGTCGTAACAGAGGATCTGCTAACGACTTACTGCAACACAAATGTGTTTCTGCAACTCAGTCCAGCTGCTGCAGTTTGCTTTGTTATGTCACATGTGATCTAGAAAGAGAGGAGTTGGTAAATCAGTGATTTCTGCTTACACCCTGCAGAAGTCCTTGACATGGAAAATTTCATTTTACGTGATGCGCTGTATCACGTAAAATGTAGCAATTCTTTATGAATGAATGAATGAATGAATGCTCATGAATGTTTAACATAGGCATTATGAAGACCTCATGAAATTGCACATAATGTTAAATGCGCAGAGCAGTGTGAGTGAAGGAGATGACAGAATCTGAGAAAAAAACATGAATTTACATTTGGAAAAAAAAAAAAAAACTCTGGATGGCCGGGTGTGTTTCCTGAACTCGTTCACTCTCAAAAATGGAAAGTAGTTATTATTCAAGTCCTGCTCAAACCATGAAGCTCAGTTTCCTTCAAGCTGTTGGAACTGACTTTTATAATTAGCAGACACGTCTAAGAGATCATCAGCTGAGCCGGGTCCCGGGGGACGACTCATCTCCTAATGCCAGGCCTCTCCGTCTGACACAGCGTGTTTCTGTGGGCTGGGGTATCCCATGATGCATTGCGACCTTCTGTAGGACTCCATCCCTTTCATTTACACAGTCAAAACCCTTATTACTGTAAGAAAAATTTGGGAAGGTAGATAAACCCTGTCAGTCTGATATTGAGTAAAGAGCAGTACTGTGAGATATTCAGGACGTAATGACACACTATTGGGGTTGAGACTGGACTGTCCTAGCTCATTTTCCAGAATGTTCCTTGCTGCCTTTTAAATCTATAAATGGAGGGACATTCTGCAACTCGTCATTCAAACATGTTTGATATGTATTTATTTATTTGTTTGTCAGGGTAAATACACAATGAAGACATTACACCAAATGTAGCTTCAAACCAGTTTCCATCCCTAACCCTGGACAGAGGCCATCAGCACACAAATACAATACATCAAGTGAACACATCATATGTGTTTCTTTCATAATAAAAAAAAAAACAGTACATCAAATGAGATCATCAGATCCTCATAGTTAAATACTAGCAACAATGCAATACCTTGAGTGAATATAGGTACTTACATAAAAGTGCAAATGATCATATAAGTCAATCAGATCATGTTGTCCCACCCCCTGACTCCCTAACAACACCCCCTCAGTCAATAAATCATTTTCAGTGACTAAAAACAGTATTCTTCACCTTGCTATACAGTTGGTGTGTGTGCATAATGCATAGTATTTCCTTAAAACTCCAGGAAGACCCTTCTAGGAAACAGTGATGTCCGGTGACATCTTCTTAGAAGTCATTTACTATAAGCTGCAGTTGTTTATGTTTTTGGACTTGATGTACTCCATAGGCATGTGTGGCACTCAGCTTTGGGCAAAACTGGAAAAAAGACAATGACAACAATGTTAAGATATTGATCCCTTTTTCCGTTACACCGTGAGCTGGTGTGTTTATCTTGGAGGGTAAGGACTAACTTCCTGCCTCTAGGCATGGGGGCCTCTGTTTCTCAGTATGGAGATGGAAACTACATACAGCATGTGTTCAAGCACATTTAAAATGCATGGAGCAAACTGTAAACAGAGCAACTTCTGAAATAAAAGAAATTAGTCACACAGTAAACTTACTTGAAACTGAAATATATAATATTGTAATCAGTGTGTAAATGTAATTGGATACAACAACAACATACTACTACAAATATTACTAATAATAATAATAATAATTCACTTGCCATAAATGTTTTTCATTCTTAATTTTGCTGATCTGAGAGCTTGGGTGGTTCATGTGGCTGGACCTGTTTATTGAAATAATCTGTAGTG